>NC_135498.1:24308143-24473143 GCF_052857255.1 Amblyomma americanum
GTGTATTACGCCGATAAGACGTTGCCACTGCGCGCTATTCACTTTCAAATGACCCTGCGCTGTTTAACCAGATCTTAACAAAGTCAACGGACGCTATTCGCGAACAAAGCAATTGTGAAGCGCTTCGGAAAACGCGCCAGCGAAAAACACGCTGTCCTGCATCCTCGTAAGACGAGCGCAAATTAAGCGCATGTTCATTCCATTTGTGTACACAGATGGACTGGTTCGGCGCCGGCCACACGCATGAGCCAGTTTGTTTCCTGCAATCGCAAGTGCTTGCCCGATGTCCAGCCCAGTGCTGGTCGAGTATGGGCGCAGGAAACACATGTTCGGGTTGACTTGGTGGGCACGGACATGTGGAGTGTCTTTGTCGGCTCCCCTGAACGGCCGACATGCTGCACGTAATTGGCTCAAGGAGGCGCGTGGTTGCGCGTGCTCGCGCGTAAAGAATGCGCGCGCCTCATCGGGACAACCAGTGAGGGCGAGGCTCCGCGAGGGCCTGTGCAGCAGCAGCATCAGCAACAGAGCTGCGTAATTACGCGTGCTACCAGCAGTGCATCGCGCAGTGCGCTCAGCTGGCACGTCGTCCATCCATCGTGTGCGCTGCGAGCGGGGGGGCACCCCTTCTTCGCGCCGCCCATTGCGAGACTGGGGATGCGTCGGGCCCACATTGGTCCCAAGGCCGCATTTATTATGTCGTTGACCCCCCTCCTTGGGCTTTCTTTCTTTTTGGGGAACTGGTTTCGGCCACCCTCGAGTGTGTGTCTCCGCACGCTGACCGAAACGCCCTGGGCGCGCTCAGCGGCAGATGGGTTTCCAGCTGGAAACGGGCGGGCCCTTCTCGCACCTACGTAATAGCGCGCGCGCGCGCCCCACTGATCGGCGCAGCACCAGGACCACTTTCGCCGACCGGGCCCCCCCACGCGTGCGACGTGAGGCCGTCCTCGCGCAACCCACGCGAACGGACGCGCACCGCGCCAGTTCGACTCCCTCGCTTCGGCCCGGTCACCAAGGAACGGGGCAAACGGGACGCCCTGTCCCAACAGGGCGAAGGCGCTAACAGGGGGGTCTTCCCCGCTGCGGTGAGGGTGGTCTGCCGGCCCCTTCATCGCACAAGGGGGGGGGGGGGGGGGGGGTAGGCACCATCGGGATACATGCGAGCGGCGTTGTGTGTGGTACCCCGCATGCTTTCAAAGCTGCTAAAGTTTCAAGTGGGAACATGTGGAAATCTTAGCCCTGTTGGACAAGATTGATGGTACCAAGTGGTAAAAAAAAAACAACCTGCAACATCTTTGTTCGTGACCTCGTGCTACGTATTTGTCAGTTCCATACGCGCCATAGTTGTTTGGGCGTGTTCTCACCACAGGCCGCGAGTGACTAAATAGGCCGGTTCTTCGCGCGAAGCAGTGGTTCGACAACAGAAAACGCGTGGCTACCCGCCGATGCCGTGTTGCACTCATGTTGGCCCTGCCCTAAAAAGGAGCGATGGGCTGTGAACGCAGTTCTGGGGCTCCACGACAATTACCAGATTTAAAACATGTGACCGCTGGAGAACGTCAAGCGAGGCAGTCTTCCTGAAACCTGTGCCACATTATGGTGGCAGTTGTTGTTGCCTCAAAAGCGAAGCCACATACCCACGGTGGGGAGTGGTGGTCTGCAGGCATGTTGACGATTCATGACGGAAATGTATAGCGCAGGAAGGAAGGAAGGAAGGCCTCAGACGTTGCTGGCACATACCCACTACGGGGGAGTGGCCAAGACACAGGCGGTTAATTACTGGATACAGGAAATTTTTGACGGGAAAAGCAGTGGAGATAGTATGTAGTCTGATAGATTGGAAGAGCAAATAAAGGCCAGGACACGAGGACACGTGTGGCCAATGTGTCCTCGTCTTTCTTTGCGCTGTACATTTACATCTGTGCCGCAGTGTACAAAGGAAAGAAGAAGCTGCTGAGAGGCCTTTGGCGTAAACTGTAAAGTCGTCTTGCGTCTGCAGTGTCCCCGACGGTACATGACGAAACAACGTTTGATTCGCATATATCTAATCTAATGCATATATTTTTTTACACACTTCACCTGCAGGCATAAGTCCTAACTGCGTTTTAAGTGGTATTTTTGAGGCGCGCCGCCTAATTCCACCGCGTTCAACATCTGCAGTGTCCGGTTTGACGTTAGCGATGCACTTCACGATTTTCTAGGGGTGCGCGAACAGCACTTTTTACCGTGTCGAATCGAATACGGATAGTGTAGATAAAACCGAATCGAAAACGAATCTGGTATATGCGCTAATATTCCTTACTTGTGCTAAGAGAACGAAGAAAAACGGCTCGAATTAAATTTCTTGGTCGTTTGTATTTTCCAAAACTAGGCATAGACCCCCAGGATTTCATAACTAAACAGTTTCATAACTAAGAAATCTCGTCATGAGCATAAACACTACATTGAACCCATTTTTTCCCGCACGAATGCCTATAAGTATTCCTTTTTTCCTAATACGATTACTGATTGGAACTCACTGCCTCATGATTCTCCTTTGCTTGCCCGCCCTGAGTAATTTCAACCGTCGGTTGGCGCTGCCTGTGACGCGCTATGTTGTCGACACTGCGTATTGATTATTTCACCCAGTGCCTATTTAGCCTTGTATAAGTGTTAGTCGTCCTTTTTTTAGTACTTGTTTCGTCGTCATGTATGTTTTTTTTTCTTTCAAGGTCGAAGTTTTGTACTCCATTGTTTTGTACTGTTTCTCCTGCTTGCACCGTATTTGGTTCGCAGTATGTGATAAATAAGTAAATAAAATAGAAAAATAAATATTCGTAGAAAACAGGAAATTTTTCTCCTGCTACTGATGTCAAACGAGAATAAACTGAGACAACATCTCAGGACACGAGACGCGTGACAGCAACGCATGAGCCATGGCCTCCGAGATCGGGTATCAAAGCAGGCAGGGTTTTTCTCATCTTGTCTGAGACCTGCCTAGTCTCAGAAGGCCACGCATGGGCATTATTAACGCCGCCAAACGAATAGACCTCATCGCGGCGTTAAACCCTTCTTCCCGGGCATACTAATCGCGGCAGTATGGTACGCTGTATCGGTGTGGGCCCTGCTTAGAAGATTCGTCGAATATTAATAGAGCGGGCCTTGTTAGAGCCTCGTGAGAACGTATTTCATTCGCTTAGAGTCAATTTTAAAATACTCCGAGGAGCTTATTCAAGCACGCCCTTACCACCAACGAACAATTATACCCAAGCAGCGCGTGTAATCGGCACAATTTTGGAAATGTATTGGCAAAGGCCGGTCCAATAAAAGGACCAGAGCTAAACCATCCATTTCCAATTAGGACCCATTACCTGTGCTGCAAGGAAACGATGAAGTGACGCGCACAAGTGAACATCACTTGGAGAGCTACGGCCGATGCATTTCTTGGACGACCTGTTCGGAAATAATAATAATAATTTGTTTTTTTGGGGGGGAAAGGAAATGGCGCAGTATCTGTCTCATATATCGTTGGACACCTGAACCGCGCCGTAAGGGAAGGGTAAAGGAGGGAGTGAAAGAAGAAAGGAAGAGAGAGGTGCCGTAGTGGAGGGCTCCGGAATAATTTCGACCACCTGGGGATCTTTAACGTGCACTGACATCGCACAGCACGCGGGCGCCTTAGCGTTTTGCCTCCATAAAAGCGCAGCCGCCGCGGTCGGGTTCGAACCCGGGAACTCCGGATCAGTAGTCGAGCGCCCTAACCACTGAGCCACCGCGGCGGGTCGACCTGTTCGGAAATGAGTTTGGATTCTTGCGCCCTCGATCACAAGTCTGGGCGATTTGGCTGCATTTCCTATTGGGGCCACATCTGCGACTGTTTAGCGTCCACTCTCAATAGTTATCCACAGAAAGCACGTCAGACGAGTACTCTTGGTGACGACGCTGACCAGCGCTATACTTTCGCTTTCTTTTTTATAAATATTTCCCTTTTATGAGCGCCCACAAGGGTCAGCAAAAGTGGTGGCTCGAATTTCCCCGCAATCCTTCGTGCTGCTGTATACCGTGTTCACCGGCCTTTTCTTCTCGCCGGCCCCTTGGGGCCCCACTTACGGGGAGCGAGCGCGACGCTGTCGCCGCGACAGCAGTGGACCCATCTGGCAGATCGGCGGCGGCGGCTCACCTAAGGCGAAATGGTGTCGCCCGACATAAAAAGCACCACTTGTTCAAATGACGGTGCCCATCCAGGAAGACTAATCACTGCTGTGCTCCAGATGCATAATTAATGGCGTGTAATTGCGTGCGCAAGAAAGGCATGAGGCAAAATGGAAGAACGCGCCGTTTCCACTGCTTCTTCCGCGCAAAGTTGCGACAGCTCTGCTTATTAAGCCGCGCCATAAGTAATGGCGCCAATTTTCGGGCGTCCTGATAAATTCTGCCGCCTTTCTCTCTCTCCCTCTGCTGGCGCCAAATATTGTGACGGCCGCTGCTCGTTCGCCTGTGCCTGATTGCCTCATTCCGGCAGACAGAAAAGTAACAGTAACCGCTTATAAGTGACGCGATGACGAACGCGTAGTTAGCCTCGTAATAAGGACGGGCGCGCGTATATGTCCGTTCTTTCTCCAGCTCCACGGACAGCAAAAAGGACGCGTTCCCCACAGGCCACAGTTCCCCAAAATTTTCCACTGACGTCGAGTAAACGACTCTGCAGACGGAGCGCCTCGGGCTGTACAACTTGCGTTGACCATCGCCGAAAGAAAAAATAAAAGCACCGTGTGTGCGTGAAACCATAGCTCCGAGCCAATAGACGTCGTCGAAGAACCGCCTCTGGTGGACAACGTAAAAGTTGTTTACCAAATGCGTGACGCGTCGGCCAAATTCAGAGACGGATTGATAAGATTCTAAAGAACCGTCACAAACGCGCACGGGGCATATAAATTGGTTCAGGCGGTAGAAGCGACACTTCGCAGTCGTCATTTGGCATGCTTCCAAGCATATGGTAGGATACAGCGCTGATCACTCACTTGGAGAGATGTATAGGAAAATATGGCGCCTTGCCGTTGTGTTAACCCTTAAAGAAGTTTTTTAGTCAGTCGATAGACTATCCATAGACTTCTGTTTATAAAGTCTACAGACTGTCTATAGACAAATCATAGAGAGCAGTCTGAAGCAATACAAATGCTATAGACAGTCTATAGGCAATCTATACCTTTATGGCATTGTAATTTTAGTGAATTTTTGTCTATAGGCAGTCTATAGACTATGAATAGACAAAAATAAATATCTACAGGAAGGCAATAGACTCTATAAGAAGTCTATAGACTGACTACAGATCATTTTTATAAAGGAACGTACCCTGGACGTATGCAATGACTTCTTGGTACTTGCACTTGAGCGCGCCTCAGTTCGAATATTTTTCCGGGGGACAACTTGAAGCAAGGCATGAAGAGAGTAGATGCGACGTGTGTTCCTGAGGGTTCTATTGAAGGATCTGTATACTGTCAATGACATCATGAGCTGTGCTGGTTAGATCCGAAGAGTGGGTGCAGGTTTGCTATCGAAACTACCTCTGCCCTCACTTTTACCCACAGCCCATCTAGAGAAAGAGAAGACATTTCGTGACGGGCGCGCTGCCTGGGAGCATCGCCCTATGCTGGCCATCGTTGCATGTGCGTCTGCTTCGTTGCCGGCGCTTGCACAAGAACGCTCGTCCCAACGCGCGTGCGCGCGGACGCTGCTCTTCTCAGAAGCACGAGTTGGGCGGCACACAAGAAGCAGCCTGCCCGGTGGCTCGGCCGGGGCCATTCTCTGAAATAACCCCGGAAACCCGAAACAAGCCCGAGGAAAAAGCGGCGCAGCCCAAAGGCGATCGCAGAAACTTTCTCTTTTCTCTTTATCGCCGTTCGCCCGAAGCCGCGGCGCCGTAAGAAGCGAGTAATGAAGCGAGCGCCGGCGATATCCATCCCTTGGTTACACCAGGCACGCGGCAAGACGTAATTCGTTGCTCGCTTTTTTTTTCTCTCTTCTTCTTTCTCTACAGCTCTTTCTCTCTTGCTTCCATCTCGTCTTGCTCTTCTTTTTGCGCGCGCTGACGCTGGTGGTCCTGGAGGCAGCAGCAGCAGAAGGAGCCAGGAGAGCGCAGGACAGTCCTGGGTCGGCAATGGAGCATAGCCGTGGAAGAAGAGAAGACGCCGCCGCCGCAACCGGTTGGTTCCCGGAGGGAGATTCGGTTGCGTGGCATTGAACCGGCGACGGAATCTGGCCGCCCTCATCAGCGTCCACGAATGGGCCTCGCTCTGCCTCGGGCCTCGGCCACTTTCCCGTTCCGTTAACTCCGCGCCGGGGAGAAAGTGAGGCGGACGCGACGATAAGGCGGCCGACCGCTCCGCTTCCTGGACCACCACCGGCACGGCGACGTGGTAGCACGTGGGGTTGAACGTCCCGTGCGAAGCACCGATGTCGACGGACCTGGCTCCTCCCGGAACTGCCAGCCATGACCCAGTCACTCGGAGGGACACCGCGCGGCAACGCCAGTCCCGGGTTTCACTTTGTGATAAGGCTTGAGAGGCCGTCTTTCGGCAATATACTTCAGTGCTGGGACACGGGAATCAGCTTTGCGATCCGTACAAAAGGGGTATCCGCTTTCGTATTTGTTCGTGCGAGCGTCCATCATCGTTGAAACTGAAAATTAATAATACTAATAATAATTGGTTTTGGGGGAAAGGAAATGGCGCAGTATCTGTCTCATATATCGTTGGACACCTGAACCGCGCCGTAAGGGTAGGGATAAAGGAGGGAGTGAAAGAAGAAAGGAAGAAAGAGGTGCCGTAGTGGAGGGCTCCGGAATAATTTCGACCACCTGGGGATCTTTAACGTGCACTAACATCGCACAGCACACGGGCGCCTTAGCGTTTTTCCTCCATAAAAACGCAGCCGCCGCGGTCGGGTTCGAGCACGGGAACTCCGGATCAGTAGTCGAGCGCCCTAACCACTGAGCCACCGCGGCGGGGACAGAAACTGAAAATTGAAAATTGGTTTTTAGGAAAAGTAAATGATGATGATGATGATATATTTTTATGGCGCAAGGGCATCTGTGGCCAAGGAGCGCCATGGCACAAGGTATTTTTCTTCTACTCAAGGTGGTGTTCAAAGACCCATTTCCCAAGCATTTCACCCTAAATAAGCCGAGCACTACAGCAGGGGAAAGCTTGTATCCATTGTAACACCGGTGGGTACCCGGCGGCACTGCATGGGAATCGAACCCCGCACCTCCCGCATGCGAGGCGGATGCTCAAACAACTAGGCCACGCTGCGGTCCTAGGGGAAATGGCGCAGCATCTGTCCCATCTCGGCGGACACCTGAACCACGCCGTAAGGCAAGGGATAAAGGAGGGACTGGGAAAAGAAAGGACGAAAGAGGTGCCGTAGTGGAGGGTTCCGGAATAATTTCGACCACCTGGGGATCTTTAACGTGCACTGTCATCGCACAGCGCACGGGTGCCTTTGCGTTTCGCATCCACCGAAACGCGGCCGCCACGGTCCATCATTTGATACCATCGTTTATTTACTATTTGATATCATCATTTGTTTCCGTCCAAACCGCGGCGCATTCAGAAACGCTGGCTTGTCAAATGTGCTTTCTTTTCCTTCTATTCTGGCGAGCTGAAGCAGGTACATCTTAATGTGACGGCCATCCCCGAGAGTAACTTGCTCAGATGTGCCACTGAATGTGTTTTGCCACTTGTGTTAATGTCTTCGCGGCGATTCTGATCTTGATCTAACGTAGCCGATATATCCTGAACGCCCACCGCAGTGGCTCAGTGGCTTTGGCGTTCGGCTGCTGATTCCCAAGGTCGCGGGATCGAATTCCGATCGCGGCACTGGGATTTCGGTGGAGGCGAGATACACAAAACGTCTGTGTGTTGTGCTATGTCATCGCACATCCGGAGCCCTTCACTGCGGCGTCCCTCATAGCCCAGGCGACGCTTCAGAACGTTACACCCCTCATACTATATACCAGTTCATGCCCGTTCCTTAATGGAGACTAGCGCTTTCAATCGCCAACCTCTCCATAATTTCTCGGTCCAAATTTTCGCCTCATTTGCTTGTCCTGCGGGAGTTTGGCGGGAATCAGGCCTTTAGTGGAATTCCAAGCGGAAGTGTCACGAGGGTACAAAGACGACTGCGTCAAGAGAGAACTGGCTCTATACCAGCCATGTTCTGACACTGGGAGGATTGCGTTCACCAATCGTCTGTATGTACGTGACAATTTCTTTTCAAGCGATATAGGTCGCCGTCTCTAAAAAAAAAAGGTCGATTTGCATGCTTAGGCCAAAGGCTAATTAGGTGCGCTAGCAGTTCGCTTTTCCCTTCGGTTCCAGTGTTCAGATCCAGCGTTCACGGATGGCAGCATTTCGGATAGCGATAATGGGTTAATGTCCATATATGCGGAATTGGTCATTCTCTACAATCATAGATCCCCGCAAGCCCTCGTACCACTCCTGGTGCAGTGATGCAGCGGTTAAGCGATGCGCCACTGCTCTTCTGTGGCAGGCGCTGACGTCGGTGGGATTTGTGTTGCTTGGGTTTGGGTAGCTATTCGCTAGCAGCCTCTCGCGATTAATTTAGCTGCCGCCTGCCATAAAACCGGTTTCAGATAAGCAGACAAACACACTTCAAGAAATAAGGCTTTGTAGCGCCCTATTTATTGAAGTGTAACATGCATATCCAACTAGCCCGGCAACAAACGTCACTGCATGAGACAAACACGCAACGGCGAAATGCGGGGAAGGGACACTATAAGTGCTAGCTCACTAGAAATGGGCGTTTATATATCACAGTGCTTTATAGTCAGAACATGATGAAATTATATATACGAGGACGTTTCACAGTAACTGCGCTGTTTTGGGGAAAAAAAGAAAGAACGAATAGTTTTTCAGGTTTGAATAGTGGCGCTGCCGCTGTTTATTCGTTAACAGCACGTCGCGACCGGTAGTTTCCGAGCTTTATAGTCAGAACATGATGAAATTATATATACGAGGACGTTTCACAGTAACTGCGCTGTTTTGGGGAAAAAAAGAAAGAACGAATAGTTTTTCAGGTTTGAATAGTGGCGCTGCCGCTGTTTATTCGTTAACAGCACGTCGCGACCGGTAGTTTCCGAGTTCACTGGGTGGCCAGTGAAAATGTTTCCCGCGGGTTATTTGGGAAGTTCGCGCTGCTGGGAATGCACCCTGCGTCGTTATTTCTTTCAGGTGGGCCTCGTTTTTTCGTCAGCCTCGAAGTGGCTGCAACCGTTGGAGCCGAGGATTACGGAGCGGCACAGTGGTTGTCACTTTTCACTGATATTATAACTCGGCCAACGCGGGAGGGGTGGCAGGCGGCACTGTCTATAGCTCGGAAGAAGGACATCAACGTCATCTTATCGAACGAGCAAAGGACACCAGATTACGTCACTGGAGTCCCGAACTAAGGACACCACCATCCTCCTCCCAACCCTCCACCTGTACTATTATAAATATTTTAACCATCATCCCCCTTGCACACGGGCGAAGAGTCCGAAAGTCCGAAAAGTGTGGAGAGTCCCGGTGCCCTGGATACCTGGAAGCCCTCGACTGAGTGACGGCTTTCTTTCGCGCTACGACGCTAATTCAATATAATGTGACCATCAAATTAGAAAAAAATTTCAGGCGCACCTAATTACATTGCGCGCTGGCAGTGCGATAGTATTAGAAGCTATTGATTCTTTCACGCCACTTACGGTCTCGTGACGTCATTCCCCACCAGCCAATGAGCGAATTTTGTGACCGAAGAAAGTTATTTTCGTATCAGGCCACGAATGTTATTACAATAATAATTAATAATTGGTTTTTGGGGAAAGTAAATGGCGCAGTATCTGTCTCATATATCGTTGGACACCTGAACCGCGCCGTAAGGGAAGGGATAAAGGAAGGAGTGAAAGAAGAAAGGAATAAAGAGGTGCCGTAGTGGAGGACTCGGAATAATTTCGACCACCTGGGGATCTTTAACGTGCACTGACATCGCACGGCACACGGGCGCCTTAGCGTTTTTCCTCCATAAAAACGCAGCCGCCGTGGTCGGGTTCGAACCCGGGAACTCCGGATCAGTAGTCGAGCGCCCTAACCACTGAGCCACCGAATGTTATCGCATCAAAAAAAAGAGTTTCAGTGCCTGGATCAGTACTGTAACTCTCATATCCGATGCATGTGACTTTCGATGCACAGGGAGGAACTATTTTTGCTGAGAGATGTGCAAGGAGTGGTTATAACTGTAACTGAACTGCGCTTAAAAGATATGGCGCCTACTTCGCGTATGACCGATAGACGCGTGGGTCATTCGTAGGCTCAGTAAGAAGCAGACAGTTTTCGTTATAGTTTGTACGGCAGACTATGTTTTACATAAAATATAAATATGCGTTGGCTGTCAATGTATTTAACGGCGTTCCGCCCCTACAAACTTTGCAAATCTCAGTAAGACATGAGTGAAAAGTAACACAAATATGCGTTGGCTGTCAATGTATTTAACGGCGTTCCGCCCCTACAAACTTTGCAAATCTCAGTAAGACATGAGTGAAAAGTAACACAAATATGCGTTGGCTGTCAATGTATTTAACGGCGTTCCGCCCCTACAAACTTTGCAAATCTCAGTAAGACATGAGTGAAAAGTAACACAAATATGCGTTGGCTGTCAATGTATTTAACGGCGTTCCGCCCCTACAAACTTTGCAAATCTCAGTAAGACATGAGTGAAAAGTAACACGCCTCTTTCTTTAAAGAGCATTGGTGAGGGAGCCGTTGTTAGGTTAAAACTGGTTTCTTGTTCATAACTTATGCCTGTGTAAACCCGACAGTTCAGTACTGGGTATTTACCCACATGGTTCGTAGACTATACCCGCACCGGAGCGAAGTGAGCGTGCACACTCCTTGCCAGTCACGCATGTACTGTGGTGATGTCCCGTAGGAAAACCAGTGGCTCAGAATGCGGATTCCGAGTGGCATTGCCCCTCTTTCTCTTTACGGAAGAGCATAGCTCTAGAGAGACGTGGAAATGTACATAATGTATGCCACGTCCCTTTACTTCGAAATCTTGAGCCCATTTATGAGTCAGCGCTGTCGCCTTGAACATCATGCGCCACGTAAATTATCTGATTCGAATTAGGTTAGACGTGAAAGGCACGCAGGCCGGTGGAAAACGTGTGGGGTAACAATTGCTAATGATGCTCACTGCAGAAGTTGGCGTAGACGCGCAGTGCAGGATATTTGATATTTTCAGCAATGCGTATAACATGTATAATACAGCGGCCGCTACGCACCATTTCTTGACCCCCCCTCGACCGTTTTATTTTATGACTTTCACAATTCTTCCACATCATCCGGCAGCCGGTAAAACTAGTCGGCAGCGTGCGGTTGTGGAATAGCATGGAAGTGAATGGAGCCACCACTAGTACCTTCAGCCACCGCGGTGGCTCAGTGGTTATGGTGCTCGGCTGCTGACCCGAAAGACGCGGGTTCGATCCCGGCCGCGGTGATCGGATTTCGATGGAGGCGAAATTCTAGAGGCCCGTGTATTGTGCGATGTCAGTGCATATTAAAGAGCCCGAGGTGGTCGAAATTTCCGGAGCCCTTCACTACGGCGTCCCTCATAGCCTGAGTCGCTCTGGGACGTTAAACCCCCGTAAACCAAACTAGTTTCTTCAGTGGTGGTAGAATTAAGTCCTCTTTCCACTTATACCGAATCACCCGTGGAGCCGTGCAGTGTTCTGCACAGTACGTTTCCCTCCCACCTGCTACATCAAAACTACGCCACCTGCATCAGCCCTCCTTGTCGGGTGAGAGAGATAATAACTAAGGTCGAGTCCTACCCCCCCCCCCCCCCCCCCCCCCCTCCGCGCGCCTTCTAAACGCTGCCAACAAGTTGCTCTGAACCTTGGCAAGCCGTGTTGATAAGAACTGCAAAGTTGTGGTTGAAAATTGCAAGAAAAAAGAAAAATATAACTTCGCATTGTTGTGAACTACTATAGTTTAGCATCCAAGAAAGTTTTGTGCGTAAATTGTGAAGCTGAGCAACTTACTGTGTCCTTGATTCGTGTTATGACGAAGAAATTTAATAGAACAATAATTCAGCGAAGAATGCGTCGAAGACTACGCATTTTTTGTCTGAATGAATGAATGAATGAATGAATGAATGAATGAATGAATGAATGAATGAATGAATGAATGAATGAATGAATGAATGAATGGCCGGAGAGGTTGGCCGTAGAGATGAATACCTGGTCTGCTACTCTGCAGTGGGGAAAGGGAAGAGGAGAAGAAAGAGGGTCGTGATGGGTGACTATGTGGTGACAAGAGAGATGAGTGTATGTACACGCACGTTTGATGGTATCACAATCGCGAGTAGAGGATCGTGTCGCTCAAAAGGGGTGGAGACGCCCGCATTGGCTGGACAGCTTTCCAACTCTGCGGCTAAGAGCCTAGCAGAAAGTCCTTCGAGAGTGGCCCGCTGTCTAAACGCTTCAAGGAAGCGGGCAACGTTAGCCTTTCGCGAGCATGTGCTGAGCACACCAGGTTGAGGGGAAATGTCCGGACAAGGAGATAACCACCTATCCTCAGCACTGTCTTCCAAGACTGCGAGCGACCATTAACCTCCGCTTTAGCAATTATCTCATCGCATTCTTACTCCTGCCCGCCGCTGTGGCTCAGTGGTTAGAGCGCTCGACTACTGATCCGGGACACCCGGGATCGAACCCGATCGCGGCGGCTGCGCTTTTATGGAGGAAAAACGCTAAGGCGCCCGTGTGCTGTGCGATGTCAGTGCACGTTAAAGATCCCCAAATGGTCGAAATTTTCCGGAGCCCTCCACTACGGCACCTCTTCCTTCCTTTCTTCTTTCACTCCCTCCTTTATCCCTTCCCTTACGGCGGGGTTCAGGTGTCCGCCGATATATGAGACAGATACTGCGCCATTTACTTTCCACACAAAAACCAATTATTATTATTATTATTATTATTATTATTATTATTATTATTATTATTATTATTATTATTATTATTATTATTATTATTATTATTATTATTATTATTATTATTATTATTCCAAAGTACGTCTGTCACCTCAACAGCCTTCGGCGAGCTCTTCCCTGAACTGCTTCGTTTGGAAAAGAATCAGACAAAATATTGCTTACAAGAGCGAGAGAAAAACTTCTTGGAAACTAAACTTTACTTCAGCGGGTCAACAAAATGTGAAACTTTCTTTTTTCTTTCCCCAGTTTGTCAAGTTCAACCCAACAATTCTAGAAAAAAATCGTGTTTGAGCGGGAAACAGTGTACAAACGCAATTTTTTCGTATAATGTAAGATTTCACTATAATAATCAATATGTCTGCAGATCACCCGGCGTATGTCTTGCATTTCTTTTTCTATTAACGTTTGGGAGCTAGTCTTGCGTTTCTTCTTTTATTAGCGTTTTTGCTATCATCAAAAGCATCCCCATTGGTGTTCTATGGAAGTCTTTACTGTTCGATGTGATCGATGGAAACACTTTCAAAGGAATATTTTGCTACATATCAGAAGAATGGACCATTACCGTCAATATTTGCATAACAGAACCTTTTAATTTTCCAAATTTTGAAAGTTTTTGTCCAAGAATGTTGGACATGCTACTCAGCGCAACTGAACCAAGACACAGTGGTCAGTAACGCTTCGCGAATTTTTCCATTTTGATTTGATGGCGGTGCCACGCAAAATCTAAGCTGAAATCAACCTGCACAGGACAAGTTGTTCATTCCATCCCAAGAACGAAACGTCAAATGGAGGCAGCTTTATTTCAAAACCAAATTAGCATACATCAAGGACGCCACATCGACCACGAGACATGGCGTAGTAGCAGTAAGTGGTTTTTATTAAAATAATAATAAAAATGAAGGAAAAGATTTTTGCTAGCCCCGGCATCTGCCATCGATACTGAAGCACCTGAGCTGGGGCAGCGGAAATAAAGGACAGCAGGCAGAATGGAGAAATGAAATGAAAGAGGTGAGGGGACAGGAAGAGAGGATAAGGGGAGAGGTAATATACACAAACTATTTACGCAATAAGAAATGTGTCCAGGTTGTGCGCGTGATTAGTTCAAGACATGGCGTGCAAGAACCGACAACTCGCTGAAAATAGTGTGTGCTATAGTCAGAAAGCGTGTCGAACGTTATAGCAGCTGCATGGACGATCCATATCAGAGAAACAAAAGAATTTGCAAACCGGTCACTGTGTGGGTATCCTCCGCCATTTCTCACCCAATTAGCAGTCTTTTTTTCCCCCTTGATTCGTGTCTTTTCGCGCAAAACAAACGGTTTTCTGAATGTTGTTCTTTATTTGAATCACATTTCCCGCGTAGAAATTTTTTCTCGGGTTTAAGCCACTCATCCCTCTGTTTTCTGAGCGCCGACTTTTTGTTGGTAATGTCGATGATGGCTGTGTTGATGTTTCTATGGCGCCAAAGACGCATTTATTGATGAAAAAAAACATTTAAAACATAACCGTTTGTTTTCCCAGCCACTCGCTAATCCTCGTTTCTTCGGCAAAGATCTGTACTCCGTGATATGTATTTCGTTTAATCTTTGTTTTATCTGATCTAACTTAAACCATTTTCTTATGCAGTGACGGTAACATATTGGTCATTAGAACGTAGTGATCAATCGATACAGGCCAACTTCGATTTTTGATGGGTGTCTCTATCTCTGCTCCCGCTGCGGGGCCCTCGGTGATGAGCGGATGATTGGTTTATTCCATTTTGTAATCTCCTCACCTTTTGTTCACCTCAACGCTTAATTTAACAATGTCGAATGAAGTATTGTAAAGTTATCGCCTGTGCATGAAGCGCTTCTCCCATTTTTGTTTAAATGCGATAGCATTACAGTTGTCACACTACAACCACGCCGATGTCCGAGACGAAATTTCCTGACTGGGCACCCGCCCACCGTGGCAGGTGGCAATGAAATTAATTCAAATAAATTCGGTGCAACTACCAACTCCCCACTGTGGCACCGCGCATCAGCTCATTGGTAGAGAGATTGGCAGCCTTCCGAAGAATTATCTGTGCAAAAACTGTGGCTGTACGGGAGCTCAGCTCGGGAAGATCAACTTGGGTGTCACAAGCCCCACCGGTGGATGTGCTTGAAAGAGTCACCTACCGCTGCAGGTGACTTCCCCGAGCAAGGTCTTGGGATGTTTGTGTGCTTGCGGTGTTTGTGGGTTTGTGCCCGCGGTGGCGTGAACATATCAGCTTCGCAGGCCGCTGCGTGACAGCCCTATATAGTCATCGCCGCAGCCGAACACACCTCGTGTTGTTGTTGTTGTTGCTGCCTCAAAAACAAAGGCACATACCGACGGTGGGGGATTGGCCAGGGTTTGGCGCAGATCCAAACAGGAAAAAAACTCGTCCAGGTTTATCTCAAGCGGCTCAAAAATATAGAGGAATGTGAGAGAAAAAGAAAATCACGAATTTTGAGAGATCTTGAGGAAATCGGAATGAAAATCGAGGAAACAAAGCGGTGCGGTTGGTTGAATAACTAAATTTTAAAGCATTAATCAGAAAGAAAATAATTTTGAGAGGAAAGTAAAGGCATCGAGAAGTCAACACAAAAATCTCCCGGTTTCAATGATATACTTGTGAAGAAGCTGGCACACCTGCCTAATGGCATGCCCTTTGATGGTTGCATCGAAGGAGAGGAGGACGGGAAGAGTAAAGGGCAGCCCTCGGCCGGCGCCTCGTGTTAAAATGTTGTTGTGGTTATTAGCCTATCAAAAGATGGCACATACCCACACTGGGGGATCGGCCAAGAATCGGGTGACTATTCACCTGTATTCAGGCAATTAAAATGAAAAGCACGCGGGAGAGCAACACCGGAGGTTTCTTCCTCATGAACAGAAAAGGAATGAAAGTTTTGATTTCAATAATAATAATAATAATAATAATAATAATAATAATAATAATAATAATAATAATAATAATAATAATAATAATAATAATAATAATAATAATAAACAGAGGGACTGGAAAGATTTATTAGGTCAAAATGTACTAATTGAGAGGAAAGAAAATTTTGTAACCCTTAGCATGGCAGTCAGTGAGATTCTAGCGGGAAATTTAGAACAGCGGCACAAAAAATCAGATCTGTGGCTGAACCCAAATATGCTGGCACCAAATGATAGCAAGAGCGGGCTGCTTAAACTAAGACCAAGGAGCCGCAAGGGCTCTTCCATAAACCTTCTTCTCAAAGAGGTGTATCGGCGACAATAGAGCAAGAAATGCTCAATGGATTCAAGCTCACGGCAAAATGCACAAAGGGGAGAGAGCGCCAAACCCGACCTGTGTAAATAGAAATTTAGAGGAGGTATACGACACCGCAGCCTCGTCAGAGATACTTCAAGCTGCCGAGATCGACAAACTTGCCTGTTCCAAGAATATCTGAGGGGCTGACAATCCGCCGATGTTACAAGCGTTGTCGTTTGCGTGCTTAAAAAAGCACGTCGCCGAAACCTAGATGCTGTAATATAGGCTGTAGCCGGGATGATAGGCAAGACGGGGCCACTTAGGGAAGCCTTTGCGAGCGTATCAGCAATCTCATTAACTTTGACACTGCTGTGACCGGGAACCCATACTAAATGAACAAGACTCAAATGCGGAGGAAGCAGGGGCAAGAGTGTGTTGAAAATGGGACCGTCAACATGCGCGGCGAGGGACGAACACAGCGATAAAGAATCGGTAATTACTGCCACTGCGGCAATAGAGGGGTCTAGCTTGCGTAGAGCAAGTACTACTGCCAGAAACTCTGCTTGAAAAATAGGGGTGAAATCTGGAAGCCGCAGTTAAAAGGACCAATCTATCTAACTGTGAACAGAATATTCCCACACCTGCCGTTTCATTGCACTGCGATGCGTCGGTTGCTATTGCAATATTTGTAGGCAGGGTCCTTAGATGATCGTCTAGTAGACCATTTAGAATACAGGGTGGTAAAGGTTTTGCATTTTGGGGCCAAATATCGTCGAAAAAAATGTGGACAGCGGGCCTCTGCATAGTGCAGGAAAAATGTCATACATTTTCGCATCTAAAGGCTGAAGTAATCTTTGCACAAACACTACCTGTGGGGTATGAAAACGAGACCAGAGGGCACTAAAGAAGGAGGTCGGCTGTCAACAGAAAATGGTTTGGGAACGGTGGAAATGCGATTCGTAGAATCTTAGGCAAGTCTGCACAGTTAAAAATTGATGTCGATATAAGAGAGGGGGAATGCGGGCTTCAAGGTACAGCACATTGGTAGCCACAAATTCTGGGAGGCCGAGGCACATCTTAAGTGCTTCCCTCTCCAAAAGGACGAGAGGACAAAGTTTGTATGTAGCCGAGCCTGAAAACAACACAGATCCAAATTCCAAAATTGGCCTGACACACATTTTGTAAATCATTAATAGCGAATCTCTTCGCATGCCGTACCGGTGACTACACAGTCTACGCAACATGCCCACGGCACGAGCCCTCTTCACCGCGACATGGTCAATGTGGGGTCGCCAGGTGTGTTTCTCGTCATAAATGACCCCTAGGCATTTTACGGATTGAACCTGCGGTATTGGTGGTAAGCGGCAAGTGAGAGAGACCACTACAGGATTATGTAGAGGGAAAACAAGAATGGCGACTTGCTAACATTTAACTTCAACTGTAAGTTGCTCTGCCAGTGCTCAAGTGTACTCAGATATGACTGCAACAGACCATGCAGGGAATGTATATCCGGCGCAGCCGCAAATAACGCAATGTCGTCCGCATAGACGTAAGTGCGCACATTTCGATGGAGAGGAATTGAGCTCAACAGAATATTAAAGAGCACAGGAGAAAGAACAGCTCCTTGCGGTACACCTCTCGTTTATTTGTACCTCTCTGAATGGGCACTATTATGGACGCAAAAGAATTCTCTGTTATAAAGAAATGCAGATATCCAAGCAACCATATAATCTGGAAACTGAAGAGACTGTAGCCTATGTATTAGGATGTCGTGTTCTAAACTGTCGTAAGCTTTGGCGGCGTCTAGTGTAACCAAATCCGCGACCTGGCGTTGACGACGAGCAAGGAGAATTCTGCTCTCAAGATCAGCATGTGCATTCCATATCGAACGCCGTTGCCGGAATCCGAGTTGACACGGGCTGAGTATATTTTTGCTGTCTACGAAGGCTGACACCCGAATTAGTAACACCCTTTCTATTAATTTTACCACGTTTGATGTTAAAGAAATTGGCCTAATATTATCCAATTCATAGCCTCCACCCTGATTTTTCAGTAAAGGAATCACCTTGGCCAGCTTCCACTCAGGAGGTATCCAAGCGTGTTTGATAGCGTAGTTTATGAGGTGCGATAAGGGGTCGAGAGACTCCCCATAGAGAATCGTGAGCATCTTTGTAGTGACACCATCAGGGCCAGGAGCAGCCGCTCGTAATCTCTGTACAACTTGGGAAAGCTGCGATAGATTAACTTGTGAGGCATTATTATTTGGCACCCCTGACGCAAACAACATTGGTCACAAAGGCAGCAGAGACAAAAACCGCTTTTGCCGGCCAGTGGTAATTAATTCAACCGCCTGGATAGCTTCTTTAGTTGACATAACTAATGACTGTAAATTACTAGAGGACGTGAGCAATTTTCTAGACCGTAGAAAGCAGAATAGTGCACGTCGGTTGCCCGACTTCGAAAGATAATCGAAATGTTCTGAGTCAAATTTTTCCTTCGCACGAGAAACTGTGCGTTTAAATGTGGCTGCAATAAATTTATAATTACTCCAGTTATTCGGGCATTGGTTATGAAGAAGCTTTTTCCATGCTGCCTTCCTCCGCCTGTAATCTCTCGTACAGTCCGCATTCCACCAGGTAGAATTCTCTTTTGTTGGCCGCACCAGAAACTCCGACTTTTTACGGCATTCTTCTATAGCCAGACATATGCTTGTTAACTGGTGGGCCTCGGTGATGTTAGACACTGACGCAAGGGCAGAGCGCAACGCCGTCTGAAATCTGTCATAATTGACATGTGACCGCAACTGAGGAGACGCAGGAGTTACACGACATATGATATCAAAATGAATAGGTATATGGTCACTCGAGGTGCCGCAATCAACAGTCGACCAATTCGTTACGCCAATTGCAGGACTAATGAACACGATATCTAAAACAGATTGAGTGTGTGAGCGAAGATAAATGGCCGATCCTGAAATTAAGCACATCAGGTTGTGATCAGAAACCCAGCCCCAAAGGCACTTGCCTGAAACCCCACGACACATGGTGACAATTGAAGTCGGCAGCCACGAGAACTGGGCTTTTACAGTTAGCGAGTAACAAGTCCAGAGGTCTAATACCCTGTATTCCAGAGGGGAAATAACGATTTGCTATGGAAAATGGAGAGCACCCTGGAAGTACAAAGTCTAATGCCAAAATCTCACAGTCCGGCGACATTTGTTGAAAAGATACCTTAGCCCTGTGGAAAAATTTTGAAGAGATTAAAGTTAGTAAACCACCTCCTCTTGACTGGCGATCTAGGCGAAATGAGCGGTAATTTTTAAACGGAAAATGCAACACACTCTCGCGCTGTGCATTGCACGTCGTCTTCTTTACCCACCTATACTCCTATGAAACTGATATTCGCGCTTTGAGCTATGTGGCGGAAGTGACAGAGAGATGTGCGCTGCGTGTGTTGGCGTGGACAACGTTGTGGCAGAAACATGGCACTAGAGAAATACGCATTCGCGTTAACAACACTGCTGCAGAAACTCGGCATTGGAGCAAAGGTCGCCTGCGTACATTGGGCAAATTGGCCTTGACGATGAAAAAGCTGAAGACGCCCATAACTCGCTCCCTTGGTCAGTGGACACCTCAAACACGCTTTCAGGTACGTGGAGGTAGTGTCCGCCTGCAAAGAAACTGCAAAAAAAACAACAACCATACCGCCGGTGGGATCCGAACCCACGACCTCCGAATATCGCGTCCGGTGCTCTTTCTGCTGCTTTATAAGTAATTTTCTTTAAGCAATAGATTAATCTAAGTATTAGTATCACACTGATAAACACAACACATAAAAAATTTAAACATTCGGGCCCTCATTTCCTTTACCTTGTCTGCTAACACACACACACACACACACACACACACACACACACACACACACACACACACACACACACACACACACACACACACACACACACATATATATATATATATATATATATATATATATATATATATATATATATATATATATATATATATATATATATATATATATATATCCGGAGTTCTAATCCGGAGTGCCCGGGTTCGAATCCGACCGCGGCGGCTGCGTTTTTATGGAGGCAGAACGCTAATGCGCCCTTGTGCTGTGCGATGCCAGTGCACGTTAAAGATCCACAGGTGGTCGAAATTTTTCCGGAGCCCTCCACTACGGCACCTCTGTCTTCCTTTCTTCTTTCACTCCATCCTTTATTCCTTCCCTTACGGTGCGGTTCAGGTGTCCAACGATGTATGAGACAGATACTGCGCCATGCATTTCCTTTCCCCAAAAGCCTATTATTATTATTATTATTATTATTATTATTATTATTATTATTATTATTATTATTATTATTATTATTATTATTATTATTATTATTATTATTACAACGCGTATAGGCTCTTGCAGTTTCACTGCAGCTAATACAGCAATCGCGCACATCCTGTTTGCTGTACAGGCGTGCTTTCTCAAGACGGCGCCACCAGCGACAGCGATGACGCCGCGGCTGGCGCGCGCGGGCGTCGCTTCGGCGCTGCAGCCTCTCTCCAAGCTTTGCAGAAACATTTCCACGCCGGAGCCACGGGCATTCCCCGTACGTGATGCTACGTGCCGGCGTCTACGCAACACGACGTCGCGGAAACAAGCGCAAGACGGGGCTGTCGGGAAAGCGAGCGGGGCACCTCGTGCGCAGGTAAACGCGCCAATGTGGGTTAGCAGTGCCAAGCACTGGCGTCACTGCGTGTCCTGTCACACGCCGCACTCGTGGGGCGAGCGGAGAGTGCCCTTGGCCGAATATCGCGCGCGTACTACGCAGTAGATGAGCGGGGAACGCGGATGGCAACATGGGCTCCGAGACACGCGAACACCATCGATGCTTCAGCGCCCGCGAATAAAAAAAAAGAAAAGAAAAAAGGAGAACGAACTCATTGTGCAGTCGCGCTCGATTCTTCTTGGAAGAGCAGAAATGAATTCCCGGGAAAGGTAACTGACCGTGTTAAAAGTTGATCGCTTTTTAGTTCGCTTACTAGCCAGAGAGAGAGAGAGAGGCAGAGCGACACACAATACGACGTTTCGTTTTACAATGTCACAACTAATGACTGGTTAGTAGCAACATAGTACGTGAGCAATCCCCGAGAAAACATGTGGTCTTTGAGAGTGCATGTATGCGTATAGTTAATGCCCTGCGGGTGGGGAGTCCACCCACAAGGCATAAACGCTTTCAAGGTCGTAGCAAACGGTCTCCTTTAGCGGCCCTCGAATTATGCAAAGCACCTTGCTTGGGCAAGCCTTGATCAAGAATTTTACAGCTCTTTCCCTCTGCGGCAAACAAAGCGTTGTGAATATAGATTGTCCAACGCAGTTGCTCTCAGTTAACAAGGACGCAGCAGTCGGGAGTACAGATCATGATATCGCATTGATGACGTGGCATCTCCCACGTGCATGTAAATTGGCTTTGAGGAAAGAAGGACAGTAGCTGCCTCACTTCTCGGTGGGCACCTGAACCGCGCCGTGAGGAAAGGGGTGAAGGAAGGAGTGAAAGAAGGAGGAGAGAAGAGGTGCCGTAGTGAAAGGCTGTGGAATAATTGCGGCCGCCTGGCGGTGGATCTTAGACGCGCACTGACATCGCTCAGCAATCGGACGTCTTTCGCGCTTAATAATAATAATAATTGGTTTTAGGGGCTTTAGGAAATGGCGCAGTATCTGTCTCGTATATCGGCGGACACCTGAACCGCGCCGTAAGGGAAGGGATAAAGGAGGGAGTGAAAGAAGAGACGGCAGGTAGTGAGGATTGAAAAAAAGGCGCGAGGGAAGGAGGGAGGGGGTTGGTTGGTTGTGAAACTTTATTTCTAGCGGATATAGAGGAGCGACACGAAGTCGCCCCCCGCTTAAACGGCGGCCGCTATCCCTTGGGCAGCGGCGGCGTCTTCAGCCAGCTGGAGGAGCTTGATCTGTATCCCCGGGTCGGGGCTGAGCAATAGAGCCTCCCAATGAGCAGACGGGGGAACAAAAAGGCACAGCAAGTGCACCGACATTTCTCTTCACCACGCACAACCACGGGCGGTCAAAATCCGGACACCTCCACTACTGCGTGGCTAATATGCGCATCGGCGCGTGACAATTGGATGATTAACATCTGTGCAGAAATAACTCACAACCCCAAGTTTCAGAGAAGAAAACAAAAGGAAGACTACGAGGGCGGCCGTAAGATGCCCATATCCAAGTTTCCTTGAAGAAAATGTTAAAAGTCCGTAGCTTGTTCGGCATGTGTTTCAAACGGCTTTGAACCGAAAAGCGGATGTGGCGGCAGCATTCGCGAATGCATTCACCAAAAATTTTGAGCAACCATTCGTCGTACAGAATTCTGGGCGTGTCATAGCATTTCTCTTTGCACATAGCTTAAGAGTTTTAGTCAAGTCGGAGGCTAGCTTGCGACAGGGGTTCGGAACAATGACATATGCACCTTCAATTGCATGCTTTCTGAGACGTGCGACAGGGATTAGGACCGATGACATGTGCACCTTTAGTTGCATGTTCTAAGGCGCAGTTGAGGTGTCTGCGAGATGTCGGAGAGCTACTGCGTCCTTTCCTTTCGTCAAAATCCTTCCCTTTAATAATAATAATAATAATTGGCTTTTGGGGAAAGGAAATGGCGCAGTATCTGTCTCATATATCGTTGGACACCTGAACCGCGCCGTAAGGGAAGGGATAAAGAAGGGAGTGAAAGAAGAAAGGAAGAATAGGTACCGTAGTGGAGGGCTCCGGAATAATTTCGACCACCTGGGGATCTTTAACGTGAACTGACATCGCACAGCACACGGGCGCCTTAGCGTTTTTTCCTCCATAAAAACGCAGCCGCCGCGGTCGGGTTCGAGCCCGGGAACTCCGGTTGGTTGGTTGTGAAACTTAATTTCCAGCGGATATAGAGGAGCGACACGAAGTCGCCCCCCGCTTAAACGGCGGCCGCTATCCCTTGGGCAGCGGCGGCGTCTTCAGCCAGCTGGAGGAGCTTGATCTGTATCCCCGGGTCGGGGCTGAGCAATAGAGCCTCCCAATGAGCAGAGTCGGTAATGAAGTGACTCGCGGGTAGGGACTGCGGGCAGTTCCAGATCATATGATTTAGATCGGCTTTCGCATCACAATTTTTGCATTTGTTTGAGTAGAGTCCTTCCGAATAGAAGCTACGCAGTAACAACACGTCGGGAGCGTCTAGTTCGTTTGTAAAGTAACAGAAAGTAACAGCTGTCTGCATATATAGAGACGAAACAGCTATTGTCAAACAGCGACAACTGCATGAAAGCTGACCTTCACATGCAGTCTTTTTACTGTCGTCTTCGTTTGCTGCATCCTCTTTTACCGTCCAGCACATAGAGTTTGCTATACAAGTAGACTGCAACGCCGGTTGGTTGCACGTGATGTGCCTGCGCTATTGCATCAGCAGCTCACCCAAAAGCCTTCACTGTTCGTGGAGAAAACAAAAAAAAGGGGGGGGGGGGGGGGAGGGCTTGCTCTGCATGACAGCGGCCGTTGCGCTAAAAAACTGGAAGCAGACTTTTCCTCCATTCCTGCGGTGCTCATCAGGATAATACGCCCGTTGTAGCATTGTACACCACGAATTCGTCTTATCCCTGGTAGCCGGGCAGCCACCGCCGCACCGGGCGACTTCTCTACTCTGACCGAGCTGAGTGGGAGCGTCCTTGAGTTCCACCGTCTTTTAATCCACTCGGTGACGTCAGCAGCCACGGCCTAGAGACAAGTTCTTTTTAATTGGAAGGAGGATGGGCTGATCACGTGGCTTCGACTTCTGGGAAGGAGGTTGGGGAAGGAGGAAATTGTGTTTTGTATAATGCCTACCACGTTTCGAAACGCATTACCTTACCTGGTCACCGAAATCGTTTCTTAACAGAGTATGGATAAGGACGGCTACTTCTCTTTCCGGCGACGAAAAATTGGGGAGGGGGGGGGGGGGGGGTGTAAGCTGACCGTAGAGCTGGATTGTTTTACATCTGGATATACGATTATTGGTTTTACGTACGTTTTATGACCGAGGACAATTTCTTTATGACCTGAAATATACATCTTCCATGATTGTCCATGGGGAACCTAAGATTGCCAACACAGCTCATTCATTAAAAAGAAAATGAATAAATAAATAGATAGGCAGTAAATCATTGAATAAGCAGAAACAATTTATGCTTCTGAACTCAGTGCACAGCGTCAAATATCCGGCTTGATATCTGCTTCTTATGACCCACGCAATGTTTAATTACGTGACTTTGAGAATGATGATGATGATGAATCAACATTAATTAAGCCCGAAATAAATCGGTGGTGCACGCAGGCACCAAACAGGGTGGTTCCCTATTTACGGGACCCATATGTTTCCAGCAGCTCCTGTCAGTTTTAAAGACGATTCGAAAACTGGTTGTTGAACGCTGACCAGTCGCTTCAGCACTGAGCTAGACGTAGGAGCGATGAGTCCCTCAGACCCGATTATCATTTTTGGTGAAACTGGTTCTTGGAATCCAGTCACTTAAACTGTATCGTTCTTTACTTCCTGTTGTGCATTTCGTTAATTTTCTGGGGCCGCTGGCACTTCGCACTCACGCAGGAACCGGCGCTGGATAACGGTTGCCCAGAATTCGCCGATTTCTGCGCTTGTGTGTGCGCGCATATTCGTTCTTACTTTTATTTTTTGAACTTGCCTATTGTTTATTTTTTCAATATATCTTTTAATGGGCGATAGGCAGAAAATTATATCCTTTCAATGGGGACCACCTTATACCTTTTCAATTATATCCTTTCAATGACCCGGCGCGGTGGCGCAGTGGTTAGGGCGCTCGGCTACTGATCCGGAGTTCCCGGGTTCGAACCCGACCGCGGCGGCCGCGTTTTTATGGAGGAAAAATGCTAAGACGCCCGTGTGCTGTGCGATGTCAGTGCACGTTAAAGATCCCCAGTTGGTCGAAATTATTCCGGAGCCCTCCACTACAGCACCCCTTTCTTTCTTTCTTCTTTTACTCCCTGCCCCGCCACGGTGGCTCAGTGGTTAGGGCGCTCGACTACTGATCCGGAGTGCCCGGGTTCGAACCCGACCGCGGCGGCTGCGTCTTTATGGAGGAAAAACGCTAAGGCGCCCGTGTGCTGTGCGATGTCAGTGCACGTTAAAGATCCCCAGGTGGTCGAAATTATTCCGGAGCCCTCCACTACGGCACCTCTTTCTTCCTTTCTTCTTTCACTCCCACCTTTATCTCTTGCCTTACGGCGCGGTTCAGGTGTCCAACGATATGTATGAGACAGATACTGCGCCATTTCCTTTACCCCAAAACCAATTATTATTATAATTATTATTATTATTATTCATCCCGTAAACTTTTGCTGCCGACCGTACTTGCCCCACCCGGCAACAGACGCAAAACAGAACACGCAAAGAAGCCGAGTGCGGAGAGGGATTACGAGGACAGCAAAAGACTGCTGTGGCTTCAGTCTATCCATTCATCCATCCATCTGTATACCAATCGGTCCAGTAGCACGCTTCTCCAGAACCCCTCTTCAATCCCTCCATTCACTCAGCTCTGTAACACCGCCCGCGGCGAGTCTCCATTCGCATACGTTAAACTTCGGTGTCTTTATCTCCCGCGGTAAGAAGTCGGAGGGAGAGACGCCACAACAAAATGAATATCGCAGAGGCCTAACCAGCGAAACATGACTCGTATATATATTTACATTATGTGCGCGTGTGTATGTGGGTGCGTAAGCGTGTGTGTGTGTGCGCGTGGTGAGAATAGAAAGGGGAAGTCCCGATAACAGGACGCAGGGCAGGGTGGGGGATGTCCGTCCCGCGATCGGGCCAACAGGTGTTGCCTCAGACGCGGAGCGCGCGGGCCGGCCAGGGTGCAGCATCGTCAGCTGACGGCAGACCCTGTCTCTTATCACGGCAGCCCGCTCGGACCGAAGGCGATCGTCGTCTGCATCGGCTGAGCCGGCGTGGAAACCAGCGCGGCCAGACTGAACGGCGCCTGCTGCACGAAGCGCCCATAGCGCGGCGTCGCCAGGAGCAGCAGCAGCAGCAGCAGCAGCAGCATCCAGTTTGTGTTTCGCCGATAGCGAAAGTTATGTACGGCCGCCTCGTGTATAGCTAGCTGCTCTCTCTCACTCTCTCTACCCCCCCCCCCTCTCTCTTTCTCTCCCTCCCCGTGTTCCTTCTTCGTTTTTCGGCTACTTCGTTTCTTGGGTTCATTTTCCCGGCGAAGCTAGCCGGGAGTGTTCTCACCCCTTGTCGGACCGGTTGCCGCAGCCACTCGAACCGGCGGGGACTTCCCCCGCGTTTGCCAGCGACGATCGGTCACGCCTGTGCTGCAGAGGCAGCCGCCGCAATCCTCCACTGTTCGTGCACTGAAAAAAAAAATAATAATAAAAATAGAGAGAGCGAGAACGAAAGAAAAGAAGCGAGCGCAGTCCCTGAGAGCGAGCGAAGAGAGCGGAAAAAAAAAAAGTGATGAGCTCCGGAGGCAACTTTTATTCTTATTCTGATCCCCGGGAGACAAACGGTGATAACGGAAATGTATTCGCACCGCTTATCGGCCCTTGCCGAAAACCCAGCGCGCGTATTGACGATGCTGCTTTTTCGCCCACCGCCCTCTTATCTTTTTTTTAGCCCTACTAGTGAGTTTGAATTTATGCGGCGATGGTGATGGAAACAGGTGCGCCTTTTTAGCCTGCGACGCATTCGTGTACGCTTTGGCCGAGAGGGTGTCGATCTGTGGCCATCTTGCGCCGTTTAACACCCTCTTTAGAGGCAACACAACTCATCCAATCGCAAAGCTACCCCTGGGTCCCTTTCGCTTTCGCACGAGAGGTGCCTACAGGCAAGCTGCATTTCTCGGGGCGTAAAAAAAAGGTGACCTGAGAATTTTCCTTATGATTGAAAACACTTGGCAACATGCGACGCTGCAGGCACGGACCTGGCTCGACTTCGGGTCAAAAGAAACGTACACATTAAACACGCTGTGGCGCCGCAATTGTTTCAAGTTAAAATGTGTAGAGCGCTGAGAAGCTGAAAACGTTCATCAGCCGAAAGCATGAACACTTCACGGCAAACTCGTGCCGATTGACCTTGAGGGTGGCTTATAGGGCTGAAACTCAAATATAAGAACTGTGGCCAGGTACCGACCGCGGCGGCCGCGTTTCGATGGAGGCGAAACGCTAAGGCGCCCGTGTACTGTGCGATGTCAGTGCATGTTGAAGATACCCAGGTGGTCGAAATTATTCCGGTGCCTTCCACTATGGCACTTCTTTCTTCCTTTCTTCTTTCACTCCCTCCTTTACCCCTTCCCTTGCAGCTCAATTCAGGTGTCGCCGAGATGGGAGACAGATACTGCGCCATTTCCTTTCCCCCAAAACCAATTTTCAATTTCAGGTACTAGTGTCCTCTCTTCCTGTCCCCTCACCTCTTACCCCGCCGCGGTGGCTCAGTGGTTAGGGCGCTCTACTACTGATCCGCAGTTCCCGGGTTCGAACCCGACCGCGGCGGCTGCGGCGCCCGTGTGCTGTGCGATGTCAGTGCACGTTAAAGATAATAATAATCCCAAGGTGGTCGAAATTATTCCGGAGCCCTCCACTACAGCACCTATTCTTCCTTTCTTCTTTCACTCCCTCCTTTATCCCTTCCCTTACGGTGCGGTTCAGGTGTCCAACGATATATGAGAGAGATACTGCGCCATTTCCTTTTCCCAAAAACCAATTATTATTAATTATTATTATTATCCTCACCTCTTTCATTTCATTTCTCCGTTCTGCCTGCTATCCTTTATTTCCGCTGCCCCAGCTCAGGTGCTTCAGTATCGAAGGCAGATGCCGGGGCTAGCAAAAATCTTTTCCTTTCTTTTTATTGTTATTTTAATAAAGAAACACTAATTTCGGGTGCCGACGTCGCGGAGAAAGCCGTTATTTATTTACGAAGCGAATAGCTATCGCAACTTCAATCGCCTTCGTGGTTCCCCATTCAGTTCCGAGTCGGGAATTGAATTGCAATCGAATTGGCTGTTTGGGAAAGGAAATGGCGCAGTATCTGTCTCACATATCGGCGGACACCTGAACCGTGCCGCAAGGGAAGGGATAAAGGAGGGACTGAGAGAAGAAAGGAAGAAAGAGGTGCCGTAGTGGAGGGCTCCGGAATAATTTCGGCCACATGGGGATCTTTAACGTGCACTGACATCGCACAGCACACGGGCGTCTGCGTTTCTCTCCACCGCCGTGGTGGCTCAGTGGTTAGCGCGCTCGGCTACTGATCAGGAGTTCCCGGGTTCGAACCCGACCGCGGCGACTGCGTTTTTATGGAGGCAAAACGCTAAGGCGCCCGTGTGCTGTGCGATGTCAGTGCACGTTCAAGATCCCCAGGTGGTCGAAATTATTCCGGAGCCCTCCACTACGGCACCTTTCTCTTCCTTTCTTCTTTCAGTCCCTCCTTTATTCCTTCCCTTACGGCGCGGTTCAGGTGTCCGCCGATATTTGAGACAGATACTGCGCCATTTCCTTTCCCCCAAACCTTTATTATTATTATTATTATTATTATTATTATTATTATTATTATTATTATTATTATTATTATTATTATTATTATTATTATTATTATTATTAAGAGAGTTTCCTTTTCAATATAATTTACCCCACGTTCCGTACCTCAGGATGATGTGGAATACCCTAGCTGTCAGCCTCCATAACTCATCCTACTAAGAGTGTCAGTGTCAAATCGACCGCCCATAAATGTCAAAGGCAAACCTTTTATTCTGAACTCTTGTGGGCAAGGCTGTACTTGAAATCAGGCTGGTCAAATCTAAAATGAAAAAAAAGTCGGTGTATTTTTTTACGCCCAAAGAGCATTGCTGGAATTTTTCATCGAAATGAGGACATCCTGTGTGCTGTGCGATGGCAGCGCACGTTAAGGAACCGCATGGTATAAATTAATTCGCAGCATGCCGCTATGGTGTCCCTCATAGCCGAAGTCGCTTTAGGACGTTAATACCCCATAATCCACAAACCTACAAAACGCAGACACCGTGCACGGGTGGCGAACTGTTCTTTCTTCTGCTAGCCAGAACAGCAAAGCCGCCTAGGGACTGCGGAAAACTCCTTGTCTAATCGCACTTGGGTGTGACGTCCCCCTGACGTTGTTGGACTCTGGATATTTTTATGCAAGACGACGCCTGGCACCCCTTCGCTCAGTTCTCTCTCTCTCTCTACATTTACGATTAGAAACACGGGGCGCATACCAATTAGCCACCCGACGTCACTTTAAACACTCCCTGGGTTGTCTGTTCGCTTTCGGGAGTGTCGCTGTCCGGACTGCTTTCCCCGCTGTCGTTGACGCAGCTGTAGTCTCTGAGACAGCACCCCTGTGTGCAGCTACTACTGCATACCAAACGTCCCCGTAAATCGATTACCTAAAATCGTTCCTTTGCTCAGGGGACAACAGCAGAAATGCACTCATCAATCAATTTTCACGCGTTCAAGAAAGATCGTGAGCCGTACGAGGCAAACGCATCGAAAAGACATACGCAGACACATGTACAATTCGTCTCATCTATCCTGTTCCTACGGGCCGTTTTTTTTTTCATCGTATTCTCCAAGTGCAGCCGTCCCTGAAGTCTAACTCACGATCTGGTCCTTAGCCCCGGAAAGCTTGTAGGAAAAAAAAGGAAGTTTAGGTGGGAGCGCGACACCACTTGATCATCCAAAAATTCGCAAGCCAAGCTCCCCCGAAAACACATCCGTTTTTACCCCTCCCATTTTTTTTTCCGCCAGGGCCACCGAAGTCGTCCCCGCGTGGATAGACTCTTTGTGGCCGGAATAAGTTCGACGAGGACGTGCTCTATGTCCGTGTCATGTTCAATGGCCTTCCGACCCGGCGACTCAGTTACAACTCGTCCGACTGGCCGAAGCCGCCGCCGAGAGTCAAGACCTTTCGGCCGTCGTCTAGGCGGGTAGCCCTCTGGCTACCCTCTTTCTGTTGGATATTAAAAGTTTTCCTATCCTATCCTATCCCCGCGTGATGGCTGCTACTCGGTCCGCTCCCCAAAAGCCGTCACGTGATTTTTCGCGACAACGCACCAAAGCTGTCACGCGATTCTTTCTCCTGAGCTTTCCTTCCCCCGGGGTCGATCCCCACGGCCACGTGATAGCCAGAGAAAGACATACAAACACACCACGTGTCTTTCGGCATGCTCCGCAGTAGTGAACCGGCAAGAATCCCTCATTACTTTTCTTTAACGCTTGTACTACAGGGCGTGCCAGCGTTCGCCAACTTCTATCGACAGAAGTCCTCGACGAAAAAAGAAAAGTCGCAAAGCACCGTATTCTGCGCGTATTCCAGTATTAAAAAAAAAAAAAACGTTCCAACTGACCGGCGTACCGCGGCTGCGTTTCTAGCTCTATAATGAGTCGCAGAAAGGCCATGCGCGCCCCCTTTTGTCAGAAAGAACATCAAAGAAAGAACATCAAAAGCAAGAAGAAAGAACATTAAGAGCAAAGGTCCGTGTGACTGAGGGTCGGTTCCCCATCCTTGTCAGCGCACATCACCGTGTAAAAGGTCCTAAGTGCATAACAGCCCTTCCGTGCCCTCCCCCCCCCCCCCCCCCCCCTTCCTCTCACATTCCTCTGTCGTAGCTGTCGTTCCTTCCGGCACCCAACGCTCGGGTTCACGGGTACTTGTTGTTATTGCCTCAAATACGACAAGTAACCCCAATCCTCCAACCAAACAAGCCACCATGACAAGTGCACATGAACCCGAGCGTTGGGTGCGGGAAGGAACGGCAGCTACGACAGAGGGGGGGAAGGCATGTGTCCACGTGTACCTAACGACTAGCACCATTGGTGTTGAAGCCAGTCTTCTTTCTCTTTTTTATTCGAGAAGTGCGCCTTGCGGCATAAGTTGAGAAAGGGGGAATGGAATGCAGGAGACAGAAAGTTAAAAAAATGAGTGAAGTCCAGTTTCTCCGAAGTAGTAGCAGAGATTGCCGGTGAAATGAGAAGCCATTTGTTGACGAGGAGGCAAAAAGTCGACGTCCTCTTTTTCACGCATATTCCTAGACAAAGGCCCAAAAGAAAGATGTTTTTTTCCGTCCTCAAGAGCGCTTCTCCTCTTGGGAGAGCTGCGGAAGCGCCAGAACCGCCACGGCGTGCCTTTGCGGCCTGGACCGCGCGTGCAGCTTCTTTTTACAGCCGACGTTAGTGATTTATCTTCGCGCTCTTGTCACGGCCCGTACTAGGGACCGCGTAGGTAGCGTACCGTCCTGGGTGGGTCGGCTTCTCACCGTACGTACATTCCTTTCCGACCTGAAGGTTCAGAAAAACGTGTTCGCGTCGGGAAGTTCAAAGATCCTTGTTGACCTTAGAGAGCGAGCAGGCTTCTCCGAACCCTTCCCTCTCGGCAGCGGCTTGAAACGCCGCGTATGGTCACCATCGTGAACTGGTACGCGAAAACGTGACAACTTAGGACAAAAGCTTCCCGCTCAAGGCAGATCTTAGCCAGGCGGCAGATAAGAAACTTTCTTTAGCGAGTGGCACTCAGGAGCCGAAATTTCCTGGCCCCATAGGATCTCGCACGGATTCCCGGAACGTGACGGTTGGGGCGATTTCAACGTAGAGGGAGAGGGGAGAGAAGTCGTCTGCGTCACACCTGTGTAATTGCATCGTTAGCCGCATCACCTCCAAACGCCGATGGTATGTGCGGCGAAGAAAAACGCTTTTCTGTACATCGCAGCTTAGGCCAGATATTAGTCACTGGAAAAAAATTAGCTGCAGTGCGGTTTAACTACGGCTGCGTTCTTATGGAGGCATAACGCTAAGGCGCCCCTGTGCTGTGCGATGTCTGTACGACAGGAGGCACTTTGTAGCGGCGTTTACACTTGGAGGAACCAGTCTGGTGAGGACCAGAACAAACTACACAAGTGGGGTGCATTCATGGCCTGATAGGTGGAAACTGGGTAGCTTGTCGGATCCAGGATGATTACCTTGAGCTTCGTATAAGTGATGGCGCGATCCCGGTTCGGGGTGCTAAAGGTGAAACATGCACCCAGAGTATCATGTCGCTCGCCGCAAGGACAGAGCTAAGTCTCTGCATAAAAAGTATTTAGCGGATCAGACAGTGGTCTACGTCGACGCCGCCGAATACTATGATCGCGATGCTTTTTCGCTCGTGGTTGTAAACTGCTGTGGACAGCCGTTGGTTGCGTGCTCCATTCCCGTCAGATCGTCTGAAGAGGCCGAGGAGGCGGCCATAGCCTTGGCGATGGTCTCCACCTCTGCAGAAACCACCTTCAGCGACTCTAAATCTGCGATTCGTAATTTCGCCAAAGGCCGGGTCTCCCCCGTCACCCTATCTCTCCTCCGCTCCACCAAGGACCAACCCCGCCCGATCTAATTGATCTGGGTACCTGCGCACTCATCCCATCCAGGGAACGAGGCGGCCCACAATCATGCCCGAGGATTCGTCGACCGGGATGTGTTGTCGCTCGTCCTGCGGACGGCGAGAGATCGTATGATTACATTTCATGACATAACCATGCGCTACAGTTTAGGTAGACTTCTATATCTCCCCGCACATATTTCTCTCCCCCAAGAGGTTGCGTGGAGGCAACTCCAAACGAACCCTTCCCCAACCCCGCGATATATGCCCGCATATACCCTGGGGTCTACTCTCCCTCCTGTCAACTATGTGGCCAACATGCCACTCTATCCCACATACTCTGGGTTTGCCCTCAGGACTCCCCTCCGCGAGGTTTGCAGCTCCGCGAATCCAGACCAGTGGGAGGCCGCATTGCTCAGTTCCGACTCGGACACACAGATCCGGGTTATAACAAGAGCCCTAGAAAGCGTAAGCATATTCATAGGCTAAATCATAAAGCATAACCATAAGCTGAACCGTAAGGACAATCATGGGCTAAATCATAAAGCATAACCATAAGCTAAACCATAAGCATCACCGAACCTTTTCGCTTCGAGATATCCAGGCTTAACCTTAGCTAAGCCCCAGCCAATCTTATTCTTCTTTCACTCCCTCCTTTATCCATTCCCTTACGGTACGGTTCGGGTGTTCAACGAGATATGTGAGACAGTTACTGCGCCATTTCCTTTCCTCAAAGCCCATTTTTTACGACAGAGAGCAGAGATGCAAGCAATGGCCGCACAGATTTTTTTTTTTTGCAATGGTTAGCGCTAACTATGACGAAACTACTTGGGACAGGGACAGTGAGATGACGAACAGAACGAGCGTCCCTGTCCCAAGTCGTTTCGTCAAAGTTAGCGCTACACACTGCAAAAAAATGCTTTACCAACTAGCCTCAATCGTCGGTTTATGGCCATACAAAACACGACAAAAGGGACAGGCCTCAGCGCTGCGCGCGAATATGAGGTTACAGACACCAGCATCGACAGAGTCCAATCCAACCAACGTGACGTTCAGTCCCCGCTATAACCCAGCAGTTTCTTCATACGCCCAAAATTACGAGGGCTCCCCTTTTAAATCATAACAGGGCTGCCGAGTTGGCACTACAGAACGGTCCTCGCGTGAGGGTGCAACCACGCCCCGAGCAGAGCGGCCTTCTTGGAGACGCGGGAGGAGGCGGTGGGGCTCCCTCCATCCATCAGGCGGCCGGTGTGGTATGTGTCTGCGACGCGTAATAGCCTCGAACCAGGCGAAGTCAGTAGGTCAGCCAGATCGGCGGCAGACTAGCCTCTGGCAGCGCGCCAGCAAAAGTGACCTTGACCATGACCTTGCTCGCGCGGTCAGGCCTCCTCCTCCTCCAGATCCGCGCGCGAGAGCGCGGCGGCTCGGCGCGAACCCGAGAAGGTGACTCGGCTCCTTCTTCCCAACACCGGAAATCGTTTTGGGGCTGCGTACTTTTCTGCTCGCATCGCGCAGGGGAGGGAGAGGTGCGAGCAAGAGAAAGTGAGCGTGGCCATCAAACTGTCCCCCCCCCCCCCCCCCCCCCCCCGGCCAGATGACAACCCGCGCGAAAGTTAATGGGAGAGGAGGGCGACCCTGAGCCCAATTCTCTCTTCCACGCTACTTGCTCTGTTTTTGTTTTGTGCATTCTTCAACTCCGTTCTCCCCCCTCCCCTCCCTTGCGTAGCAAAGTATGCAGAAAGGTGGGGCCGTAAACAAATACCCGCGGGGAAAGAGGGGAGCGCTGACGGGAACCGTGGCTTTGTTTGTGGAAGGCCAGGAGCGCCTTACATAATCTCGAGTCAGCCACGCTTTCCATCCTATGCGCGGAGGGAGCGTCGGCATCGCGTCTTGCGCGTTTCGCCCTCTCCGCGGAAAGCTCTCGAGAGTTCGAGCGAAGGGGCGCGCGGGCGAATGGAAACGGCTACGCTTGTTTTGCCGTTGTCTATCTCGGATTTCGTAGAGATAAGATCAACGGCAAAAAAGAGCCGAAGTTATGTAAAAAAAAAAAATTGCTGGCGGTTTAGCACTGCCTAGCACAGAATATTGTGTGAAAGCGCAGTTTTCTGCTGGTAGACACTACTGCCACGTACCTGAAAGCGCGATTGAGGGGTCGACTCACCCAGGGATCCGGTTATGCGCGTCTTCAACTTTTTCATCGTCAATGCCAATTTGCCCACCGTATACGCCGCCGGCCTATGCTGCAGTGCCACGTTTGTGCAGCAATATTTGTCGACGGCAACGCGTTATGCTCTAGTTCCATGTTTCTGCCACAACGTTGTCCACGCCAACGCAAGCAGCTCACATTTCTCTGTCACTACCGCCACATAGCTCAAAGCGCGAATATTAGTTTGATAGTAAAACTAGTTGGTGAAGACGACGATATGCAATGCACATCGCGAGTGTGTGTTGCTGTTTAACTCGAGGAGGCGTGTTTAGCTGCGGCGATAGCAGTGTGATTTATTTTTATTTCGTTATTTCACTAGGCACAAGCCCACAAAGATCCCAAGATCTTGCTCGGAGTTTACAAATCGGAATCATGCTTTCCCACTAAAACGCACGGTGCTGGTATTTGCGCAGTGCTGGTGAGCCAGGGTAAGGAGACCATGAAGACGGGATGAACTAGAGCGTGAACGTGCCATTTGCATGTAAAAGTGTAAATCGAACTTGGTTAAGTTGGCGTTCGAGATGTTGGATATCCGAGGAAGGCGGGTGGGGGGGGGTTGAGCGGTGGCACTGGCATCTGCTTTGCCTGGCGCACAGATGTGGCGCTGAAACGCTGCCACATATGAGTGTAGTCATAACTTTTTCCCAACGATCTCCTCAACCCGCCGCAGTGGCTCAGTGATCAGGGCGCTCGGCTACTGATCCGGAGTTCCAGGGTTCGAACCCGACCGCGGCGGCTGCGTTTTTATGGAGGCGAAACGCTAAGGCGCCCGTGTGCTGTGCGATGTCAGTGCACGTTAAAGATCGCCAGGTGGACGAAATTATTCCGGAGCCCTCCACTACGGCACCTCTTTCTTCCTTTCTTCTTTCACTCCCTCCTTTATCCCTTCCCTTACGGCGCGGTTCAGGTGTCGAACGATATGTGAGACAGATACTGCGCCATTTCCTTCCCCAAAACCAATTATTATTATTATTATTATTATTATTATTATTATTATTATTATTATTATTATTGTTATTATTATTATTATTATTATTATTATTATTATTATTATTATTATTATTATTATTATTATTATTATTATTATTATTATTATTATTATTATTATTATCATCATCATCATCCCAGCGACCTCCGAACAGCCCCTGACACCACATGGCAGCAAGTTTCCAAACTTCTTATCTCCACCTCACTCTGCGCGCAGTACGTCTCTTACATTTTGGAACGTCATTGCGCCTCACTCCACTTCCATCTCGGAGCCATGTTTCCTTCACTTCTGAATGCCCCAGCGAAGAAGACAACGGCACTGAGTGTTTTAGCGTAACCAACGTCTAGTTTAATATAACTGTTGGATAGTATACGGGAAGAGTATAATTAGTTTGAAAACAGGAAAAAGTATTCTTGTAACGCAATTAGGCAGTCGACATTAACTGAATTCTCAGGCTGTTGCTCCTAATATTGGGGGCCTGTACGTTGTGAACGCGGACTCTATCCTTTCTTCCTGTCCCCTCACCTCTTTTATTTCATTTCTCCATTCTGCCTGCTATCCTTTATTTCCGCTGCCCCAGCTCAGGTGCCGCCGCCGTAGTGATGGCATATGCCGGGGTTAGCAAAAATATTTTACCTTCCTTTTCGATTTTATTTTACATTAAACCATTACTACTTACTACAGACTAATTTGTGAGCAGAATCGCCCGAAAAAGACTGGCAAAAAGGAGAAATTTTACCGTGGATACAAGCCGCCATTTCTCTCTTTAGCCATGAAATACCTTTAGCTCACGTTCTAGGTAAATTCAAGCGAACATTGTTCGAAAACCGGGGCGAATGTCAAGCCGAACATGAAGCCGAAATTATCCGAAATGTTTTGCCTGAATGGTGCCCAGTAGAATAAATCTTGGTTGATTGATTGATTGATTAGTTGGTTGGTTGGTTTATTGATTGATTCAAGGTTTTGAAAAGCTGAATGGTCGTTTCCTCAGTTCAGGAATCCGTTGGCTTCGGCTCGAGGACAACAACAACAGCAACAATGACTGCACGATCGGGACCACATTTTAATGCGAGAGAGATGTCTCGCTTCACCTTAAACCTGGCGTCGCCAAAAATGCGGTCCCAGAAAGCGGCAGTGTGACGTCATCAGAGGCTGAAAAATGCGAAACGTTAACCACTAATACCCAGTACTAGTACTTACAGCTGCACCAACTACAAAGGAATAGAATAGAATTAGAAAAGAATTGGAATAAAATTGGAATAGAATTACAATAGAATTACAATGAATATACAATAGAATTGCAATGTTTTTGCATTACTCGCACCTATGTTTCTCTAGTCGCCCGGTAGGTGAATTCGACGAAGCGGCGCAGTGAAGGTCCCAGCATAGTGTGTGGCCCGTGCTGGCGCTGCCTCCTCTGTGCCACGTGGGCGGCTCTGGTCTTGCGGGTCGGCATACACACGAAGCCGTGCGCGCTGTCCAGCTAAGGAGAATGCCTGATGACGGAGGCACGAAAGACTCGAGTGCCCGTGAACCGTCCTATAGTCGGATACAACTTAAGTGTGAAGCTGGCCAATCCCCCACCGTGGGTATGTGCCATCGTATTTGAGACTACGACAACAACAACAACAACAACAACAACAACAACAACAACAACAACAACAACAACAACAACAACAACAACAACAACAACAACAACAACAACAACAACAACAACAACAACAACAACAACAACAACAACAACAACAGTGAAGCTCGGCCCACATTCACGACCGCCGTACAGATTTCTTCCACGACAAAAAAGTAGTCCGTTGTTAAAACTTTTCTTGTCACCTAAACAAGAAAACTAAGCACAGGAAAAAAATAATAGAAGCTAGAATTTTGATACCTGGCTTGTTTGATATAGCCGAACATTGAAAAGTTGATTTCTTTTACTATTGCGATGGGCCAGCGGAGTTATACAGTACTGTGCGGACCGCGGCCCAGTGTTAACAACTGTTGTTTTTTAAAGTTGTATCCTACTATATAATAATAATTGGTCTTTGGGGGAAAGGAAATGGCGCAGTATCTGTCTCATATATCTTTGGACACCTGAACCGCGCCGTAAGGGAAGGGATAAAGGAGGGAGTGAAAGAAGAAAGGAAGAATAGGTGCCGTAGTGGAGGGCTCCGGAATAATTTCGACCACCTGGGGATCTTTAACCTACTATATAGTGCGCTACGCTTTTCCTGCTATGCATTTCATGCTTTCATCTTCGCGCGACGAAGATATAGACTGATAGACAGATTGTTTTCATTTACCATCTTTAAATATTTAGGACTTCAGCCTTTAGTTTGTTTTTCGAGTTTTTTCTTACGACAGACTGGTGATCAGGCCCGTCGTCACCTTCATCAACAAATGTTTCACCAGCAAGAGCTACTCTTGCCTTTCGCATCACTCGACCCGTCTACCCACGCTTTTTTCAACACTCCGTACTCGAGAGATAAAAAACAATATCCCACATCTCAGCGGGGCTGCATTTCTTTTCCTTCATTAGCCTCTCATGCTTGTAAGCCTAAGCACTACGAGAGCGCGTAACGGTCCTCACTTTTAGCTTCTTTCTCTCTCTCTTCTTTTCTCCCGGCCGCCGGTGCGGAGCTGCAAGTGGCCTTGAAAGCTCGAATGCAGATAAGAAAAAGAAAAAGCCCGCGGCCAGCAGAGCGATCGTCGTCAATCTGCGTGCTCGCGCGTTCGTCTCCTGACCGTGTGCGCGCATCGGAGGCGTAACAGCTATGCTAGACACGCGTGCAATGCTATGGGAACCACGCCAGCTATGGCCCTCACCGTGCGACCACAATGCGTGTTGGGCGGGGATGGGAGAGACCCCGCTGGGGCGGTGCTGTTCTCCCTGCCACGGGGTAGATAGAGCAGGGCGCCGGGCTTTCTTAGCCAGCCTTGCGTATACGCGTTGACGGGGGCCCGTGAGGCTTGTAATGAATGAATGAACGAAGGAACGTTCTCACCCTGCCGTAACTCGCGCCCACGTCGCCAGATGCGCTTTTTAGACCTACGAAGAGACGCCTAGCGTCGATCCGGGCAGAGCGAGCGTCGAAATACTAAAGATTAGTGCCTTAGATACGCGTTTACGGTTGCAGCCTACCTTGCACTCTTATCTCATTTTTCCATCACCCAACTCGGTGGCTGAGACAATAAATATAAAAAAAGCCTCTGTGGCTGAGTGGCTATGGCGCTGGGCTGATGGGCCCAAGGACTCGGGATCGAAGCCCTGCCGCAGCGGCTGCATTTCGATAGATGTTAAACCCGAATTAAAAAAAAAAGTATAAAGAGAGGTCCGTGTGCTGTGCGATGTTAATGGACGTTAAAGTACCCCATGTCGCATAAACCCTACCGGACACCTCGACTAATGTATCCCTCAGAATTACAGCCCACCTAGAGTTTGGAAACGTTACATTCCAAGTACCATACCGTACTATGCGGGACTATGCGGGACTATGCGTGGCAACCTACCCTTTCTGGCAACCTACCCTTGTTGGCCGCATGAGAAATGTTCAAGAAGGAAGTACGTGCGATAGCTGTTGAAATCGGCTATGCTAAGTCATTTTACAGAAAGCATCAGGAGCAGGAACTTAACAAAAGCTTGTGCAACCTGTATGAATTGGAATGTGAAGCACCTGGATTATATACAGATGAAATTGCTAGTATCAAAAGTGAGTTACAAAGGCATGATGCGGAGAGATACAGGGGTGCCCTAGTCACATCTCGTACCAAGCGTGCTTTGCATTGTGAACGCCTGATACGACAAGCTTTGCTTGATGAACGCCGTCATGTAATTGCGAAGCAGATTTCGGAAATAACGTTCTATGAGATTCTAGTGACAGGTAATAGCTAAATAATGTCCGTATTCGTGGATTACTAGACGCGTTGTTTAATAGTACTCCTGATAAGCACAACTGGGACGTCATCGCGCGTAAATCAAAGGCATGATCACAGGCGTCTGGTGACGCCTTTATCAGAAGAGGACTGTTCCGTTATAAGCGGCCGTTTCACACATCAGGAGGTAGAACTAACAATCGATCACTTACCTCTCCAAAAACGCCTGCCTCTCGCGGGATATCGAGTGAATTTTATAAAGCATATAAATCCATCCTAACTCCTATCCTGCTGCTGGTCTTCACGATTGGTTTTGATGTAGAAGCTATTCCACAGTCTTTTACAAGGAGTCACACAGTCTTAATTTCAAAAAAGTACCGATAGAGAAAAACTGCGCTCAGTTGAAGGCTGAATGCATGTGCATCTCACGTAACGGCCTATTGCTTGGAAACTTTTTTTTTCGAATATATTTGAAATGTCTCTCGGAGTGACAATTCAGTTGCTGGTTTGCGCCTCATAATTGTGTGTCGGGTATTGCACTCCTGTCCATGCTTTTTTTAAAAAGTGCAACCATGCAAAAACCAGCTAGCCTAATTTGAAATGCTACTAGCCTTCATACAATGGTTGCCGCAGAAGTATTGATTTTGGTGAAGCTCGATGTCCTTTTACTGTTTTCCTATTGTTTATCGGAGAAGATAGGTCCAACAAAAAAAAAAGCTATAGGTGGGGAATTTGCAGTACTAATATTTAGCGTTGGAAGGCCGTTTTGGCACAGAGAAATTACATAGCACACGCATTGTTCGGTCGATGACCATTGCAAATCATTTTCAGCGAATTTGTTATCATAATAATATCTCTCACAGTCAGTTCTCGTCAGCAGTTTTGTAAGCTCGCGCAATCAAATTCCGCCCGTGGGGGCCGAATTTCGATGGAGGCAAAATGCAAAACCGCCCTTGGGAGGTACGGCGTCAGTGTGCGTTAAAGAACCCCAGGTGGTCGTAATTAGTCCGGAGCACTCCTGTACGGCACCTGTCACAGCCAACGTGCAACTTTGTGACACTAAACCCCACAAACTAGTGCGACTACTTCCTTTTTGCACATAGGCAGTCTTTCAGAAGTGCGCTTAAAGCTTTCCATACCAGTATGTGCATAACCATAGATCTGGGTGACGTCGCCCAGATTTTTCCGAAAGGTTGTCGTGGCGTATCATGGAATAATGGTCTATTACATGTCTTCGCGAACGAAATGGCCAGTCCAGTCCAAAAACCTTTATTTCCATCAGAAGGGAGGACCCCTACTCCCCTACCCCCGGCACGCAGGCCTAGGGGGTAGGGGACGGGACCCCCGCGATTAAAGGCAGGCAAAGAGTTGCTGGCTCTTCGCGGCCTCCACCGCCAGATGAATGGCTTGCTTGCCCGGTCACTGCGGCATCGCCGGTAACGAAGAAGCTGACGACCTCGCGACCGCTGCACACCAACTACCTGCCAGCGATCTGCCCCTTGCGCTGGAGGACGTGCGTGCGGCCATTCACGACCATCTCCGAAAGCAGCACCCCGACCCACGCATCGCGGGAGGTGAGCGCATCGACAGTGTAACCGGCTGTCGCGCACTTACACGGTCACAACGTGCAATGATCCTCCGCGCGCGCATTGGCTGCGTGTGGCTCGGGGAACGACGGGTGCGTCACGGAATCGCGACGAGTGATGTGTGTGACGGATGCGGTGCAGTGGAAACACTAGAACATCTGCTCCTTCGCTGCTCCGCGTTCGCCGATGCTCGTCGCGATATGCTCGCGGCCTATAGGGCGCAGGGCATACTACCAGACTCCATCAAGACGCTATTGTGGCCACAGGGCAGTGCGCGCACTCGTGAGCGAACTTTGGTGAGCCTCTGTGCATTCCTCGGACACACGGGCTTGACGTCCCGTCTGTTCTCCGTCAGGTAGTTACACGCAGTGACCGAACGCTCCGCGAGTTCTACCTTGAACGATTAATAACTGGACGCCCCACTCCAGTTGTAACCTACACAGTGCTGTGCGCGTGTGTGATTTAATTCCTCTAAAATGAACTAATCACGCGCACAACCTGGACACATTACTTATTGTGTAAATAGTTTGTACATACTACTTCTCCCACTGTCCTCTATTCCTGTCCCCTCACCTGTTTCATTTCATTTCTCCATTCTGCCTGCTGTCCTTTATTTCCGCTGCCCCAGCTCAGGTGCTTCAGTATCGATGGCAGATGCCGGGGCTAGCAAAAATCTTTTCCTTCCTTTTTACTATTATTTTTAATAAAACCACTACCACCACCACCTTCTGCTTGACGGGGTCCGTGCTCCGCAGAAGGGTCTCCCAGGCTTCTCTACTATCAATTCCTTCGTTAGCCCCTGGGGAGTCTACACATTCCCAAATTACGGGATCGAGGGTCCCCCTCTCTCCACATTTTTTGCACTTATCATCTATGTCTTCGTCTTCGAGGACGTGCGATGCCCAGACCGGATTAATGTAATTTCCTGCCTGTAATCTGCGCCAGATCGTCGCCTCTTTGTTTCCGAGCTCTATGGAGCCTCTGCATGACGTACGTGACATCGTTGTGTCGTCGCCAGCGTGCAAAGTCGCTCTGCAGGACAACTTCGGATGCTCGCACTTCGGCACCGACACTAACCCGGAGCTCGGACGATTCTAGCCCTGGTGTTGGCGCATCGGCACGACGAAGAGGAGGTAATCACGAAGTTCATGTCCACCGTACACATGGAATTGCTCGCTATCTTGCGTTCAGAGATGAGGCGACACAAAAACCGGAGCTCACACGCACGGTTCTCAAACCGGATAAATGCAGTTGCCGTACGTGTGAGCTCCGGTTTTTGTGTGGCCTCATCTGTGAACGCAAGAAAGCGAGCAGTTCTATGCGTACGTTGGACATGAACTTATTTTTATTATTGAACTTATTATTGCATTTTGCCTCCATCGAAATTCGGCCGCCACGGGCGGAATTTGATTGCGCGAGCTTACAAAAGTGCTGAGGACGGTTCTCAAACCGGATAAATGCAGTTGTCCCGCCGCGGTGGCTCAGTGGTTAGGGCGCTCGGCTACTGATCCGGAGTACCCGGGTTCGAATCCGATCGCGGCGATTGCGTTTTTATAGAGGAAAATGCGAAGGCGGCCGTGTGCTGTGCGATGTCAGTGCACGTTAAAGATCCCCAGGTGGTCGAAATTATTCGGGAGCCCTCCACTACGGCACCTCTTTCTTCCTTTCTTCTTTCACTCCCTCCTTTATCCCTTCCCTTACGGCGCGGTTCAGGTGTCCAACGATATATATGAGACAGATACTGCGCCATTTCTTTTCCCCAAAAACCAAGCAACCAACTATCTTGTGCACTAGTTTCTCGCGGGCTTGTACTTGAAAGTATACTGGTTTGGGTTTCTGATCATTGTACGGTGGTTATCGGCTTAGAGGCAAGGACCGGACACACTTTAGGCTACAGTGGGTGCTTTGGAAGTTAAACTCATCGTTTGTGAATGACCGAGAGTTTGTTATTGGTGTGCGATCGCAGCTGCAAGCATGTTTTTCTGGCAACCTACCCTTGTTTGCCGCATGGGAAATTCTTGCAGCTTATAACTTCATGACCCTGTTTCCAAACTTAGTGGTTCCTTCAAATTTTACTGAGCGCCCCTCTTTACTGGGCTTTATGAAGGAAGTTTGTGCTTCTTCAAGTTTTTTGACAGTTATATTTTCTAACGAGTACTAATTTTCTGTTTCGCGTAAGATTCTGCACAGGGATTTGATAACGATGCTCTTTCCGCCGCCATTGTATCGTTCTGTGCGCCTTGGCCTCAAGCGTCCTTATGTGTTAACGCGAGTGTGCAAGATGCCGATTCTTCCTTGCACCAAGACGTTATTCTACAAATTACGCACCGAAACTCTACGTGTTAACACGTGGCTCCATAGGAAGAACATTTTTGTGCCTTCTGTGCCTTCTGCCGTCTGCACAGTGTACCTGAAACCATTGAACACTGTTTTATTAGCTGCAAGGATGCGATTTTCATTTGGGATGTGTTGCAGAGAACGCTAAGCGTTAAATTCCTACAGTGTCCGTTCCCTTGCGGCTACTCAACGTGATTACGAATCATATGACATGTTTTTCTCCTCATTGAACTTCATAGCATGATGGAAAACGCGCATGATGGGCCGACACGCTGAATCTCTTGTTTCAGCCCCCAGCCATTTCAGTCGGATGATGCTGCAACTTACGGACATTTATGATGAGAGGGACTTTCTACCGGACCGGTTTCCGCTGTTGATGCGGTATCTGTCTTTGTCACCCTTTTAGCTGTGTTGTTTTCTGTCTAGCTAGTGCAGAGCCGTCACTAGCTGAGTGCTTTGTAAATAATCTGTATATATCGCCTTTCTGTGCATAACATCGTTTAGAAAATACCATGCTGCGGAAAAAAAAATGCGATAGCCTAGTGGTGTCGGCCTGCGAAGCTGATCTGTTTGCACCGCCGCGGGTTCGAATTCCAGTCTCGGCAATGATCTGTTTGCACCGCCGCGGGTTCGAATTCCAGTCTCGGCAATATTTATTTTGTTTATTTATTTATCACCTACCTAAGGCCACCCTCAAGGTCAAGCTTCACACAAACCGGTGAGCCGGTCTGACCTCATGAATTACTATTTTCGCACTAAAAGATTCAACTGCAAAATCGTTCAATTCAGTGCGTAATTACTGCAAGAGCAATTAAGAAAAAGCGTTTTGCAGTGCTTGAAAAAGATGGATTAAAAGGTGTTTTCCTTGCTTCGAATTAATTTTTTTCACGTTACACTAATGTGTTAACACTCTGAGTCAATGTACTATGAAAATTGCCGGAACTACTCAGCGAAAAGTTGATAACACATTTCATGCAGTGAGGGAAGGCGCTTCTTTAATGTCTTCAGGAGTCATTATTTTTGCTGAAAAACGATTTTTTTTTCCATCAGAAATGTTTATGCAAAGCCATATGAAGACTTCATGATAGAAGCTTGGTGCTTAATAGCGCAAAAATTCATCAAGAAATTATGTGTCTGTCTGCAGCAAAACAACGTATTTTGCCTTTGTGATTATTTCCTGATGATTCGCCATGGTTATATCGTAATGATATCACAAATTTAATACCTATTTTTGTAATAATAAGCTTGGCAATACAAGGGTACGAAGGAAGAAATAAAATAATTTACAGGCGATGATTCTTTCCAGGGAACTGGCTAGTACACAGAATGTGAATGCAGACTGAATTTATCTGTGTCATTAGTCCCACCATACCGAATTTTCCGACAATGTTGCGTGGTCGCCTTATCTGCATGAAAAAACTCCGGCTCATATACTAAGGGAGGACACTGGTGCAGTCCAGCGGGGGGAGGTCCACTGGGGTAACTGAGATGTCTGAAAAAAGACAAAGCATACCTTTGCATTCTGTCTGTGAGAATCAGCAAGGTGCCCCCACTGTGACGGTGTCGAGCATCTCTGGATAGAAATGACCCTTCGCGTGATCAGGAAATTGACCGCTGAGTACCTTAAAACACCAGTTGCTTGCGTACACATCCCACGCCGGGCCACAGCGATTCGCCATAAATATCTTCGCGAACTGCCGGTCGACTGGGGGCGTAGAATGTCTTTAGCGTTGTATCCAGTTAGCCGCGCCGAATATTCGCGTTCCTTGGCTCGAAGCTTTGCCGCTATTAGGCTGCCTCTCACTATGGCACCTGCTCGAGGTTCTTAGCACCTCTGTCCCTGCGCAGCTTTAAGGTGCGGGCCACAGGAACTCGCTGTTGTAGCGTCCATGAGAGCATGCACTGTCCTCGAGTCACAGTGACATACCAGTGAGCGGAAGGGCTCCGTTCGAAACGCTGGCAACACCCGACGCGGTAAACGCCCTGCGTGCAACGGAAATGTATTCTTTTGTCGTTGTGGTTTCTAGTGCCAGTGAGCTCCGAAGAGTGGGTTCAGTCACTACTGACTCTGCTCTGCATTTTTTTTTGCGTTGGTTCAGGATTTCTTTGACGTAAGTACAGAAAAATATTGAGGAACCAGCTTATGCAACATATACTGCGTTAAAAAAAACAGCACGAGAAAAACTTCCAGGTGCTTCCTCTTCCACTGTCCAAAAGAAGCGACACGGCATAGCAGTGCCGCCCTTTAACCGCTGCAGATGTACCGGCGGTTAGGCGGACGCCTTTAGAGCGTTTCTGATGACGCTCGTGCTTCTGCCCATTGTCAAAAATTCGGTACAAGCGCTTCTAGTTCTCTTGGCTGCCACTACATGGTGCATGGCTTTGAACATTTAAAAGCAGCGCGTTGACGTCATTCATGACGTAAAAGAGAAATAAAATGACCGAGTGGCCGCAGAAGAGAACGTTATAGGCCGCTAAGCATAGCCAAACCCCTCCATGACGCTCACGCTCTTCAGAAACGCTATGGAGGGGCTTTAGGCTTAGCGGCACTGGCTGGTGCTGTCCCGAATTACTGCTAATGAGGCACTGTAATTTGCATATCCTGCTTGACTAGAATCGTACGCCCCCCCCCCCCCCCCCCCGGGTACACAGCCCAGAAATTAGGGCTCAAAAACATTGTTAAAATAGTGTGTAAGGTTTTCACTTCACTCTAAACACAAATGCGCCTATATGGGCTTTAGGCATAGCGGCACTGGCTGGTGCTGTCCCGAATTACTGCTAATGAGGCACTGTAATTTGCATATCCTGCTTGACTAGAATCGTACGCCCCCCCCCCCCCCCACCCACCCTCCCCTGGGTACACAACCCAGAAATTGGGGCCCAAAAGCATTGTTAATATAGTATGTAAGGTTTTCACTTCACTCTAAACACAAATGCGCCTATATGGGAGTGAAAATGGCGTAAACTGTCCCTTAACGCACTCCTTTTATAGTTAACTTCCTTTTTACACCTTTCTATTTAGAGTGAATTGAATCCAGAAGGAGGCGACGACACCGCCTTGTTGCGCCTGTTCATCGGGCACCTGGCAGCCCCGGGATGCCTGGCGCGCCAGATCAGAGCACTGCCCTCGTGGAACGAACGTACGTTTGCGTGACCTCCCGTTCAACCTCGTGCATTCTCTTCCATTCACGGGCGCAGAGCGGCGCGAAGAAACGGCACAGGTCGTGTCTCCGAACCGCGGCTGCTGTACGGGGCACTCCTACATCCGGTTCGCGCGCACCACGATTATACATCCGCGTGCTGCACGTTGCGCGCGCACCACGTCCCAAGGGGTCCTGTGCCCCCGCGTACGTAGTCAATGGGCATGCAGGAGAACCGGGGCGCCATTAATACGGCCCGTTCGCATCTGCGACAAAGAGAGGTGGCGCGCGCCGCGCTTCATTCAACCCGCTCAACCCCCGGCTTCATACCTTACCGCCCCTCTGTGCCGTGCATCGCTCTCCCTCCAACGGAACAGGTGTGCGCACCTGCGCGACTCCGACCAGAAAGGGCGCGCGCCCGCCTGGGTAGCTACCCGTGGTGTGCGCGCACGCGCGCACACTGTCCGCGCTCTGACCGAGCAGATAAACGTGTCCGACATTGTTGGGCAGAATTTTTGAATATTTGAAAATTCTAAAGTACTGATATAGAAACGTTGAAGATAATGGTCCATGCTTCCGATGTGTCGCAAAATCTTACTTTTAAAATTTTTCCGTCGAACCCGACCGCGGCGGCTGCGTTTTTATGGAGGCAAAACGCTAAGGCGCCCGTGTGCTGTGCGATGTCAGTGCACGTTAAAGATCCCCAGGTGGTCGATATTACTCCGGAGCCCTCCACTACGGCACCTCTCTCTTCCTTTCTTCTTTCACTCCCTCCTTTATCCCTTCTCTTACGGCGCATTTCAGGTGTCCGCCGAGATGTGAGACAGATACTGCGCCATTTCCTTTCCACAAAAAAAAAACGATTATTAAAATTCTAAAGTACTGATACAAAAACGTTGAAGATAATGGTCCATGCTTCCGATGTATTGCAAAATCTTTCTTTTAAAGTTTTTCCGTCGCTCGCATCGAGCAGCTAAGACTGTCATAGAAAACCAATAAGGAATGCCTTTGACGATAGAAAAACAGTTGATAGCAAAAAAATGCGTCCAGCGACGGAAGATCTGGGTGTGAGAGTGTAAGGTTGAGGCAAGTTGGGGGTGCTGTGTACTGAATTAGCTCGTTGCAAGAAAGGTGGTGTTCGTTTCAATAGAACTTGAGACGCTAGCCCAATATCTTGAGTGCTGCTCTACAGGTTTTGCCCTGCGAGTCCCTAATTACCGGCTCACTTTCTCAGCCGGGGCGGAAGTTAAACCTCAACCCCCCCCCCCCCCCCCCTTCTTGACCAACGTTTCCATAAGGAGGACGTGTTTATTTTGACTTGCCTTAGTCTGAGCTCATCTAAAGTCATGTTCACCACTGAGTACTGCAGATTCATCATTTAGCCGCACAAAGAGATAGGACCAGACACAGAGGAAGCACACAAAGCAAGCGTCGACTAACAACTCGAGCGAGCGATTGGTTTGACTGCTCTGTGAACTGTCGTGTTTCTTCGTGCAGTTAAATATTCTGAATCAGTACTACCGCAAACTTGCCAAAATCGAAGCCCCACTGAACGTGATAGCTAAAGAAATCGCTGTAAACATAAGAAAAAAAATAAAAATCTCTCGCGACTACTAAAGGGGACCTTTGTTTGGTCCATAAATTGAATGTTTTTTAAGAAGCGTTTTGCATTTCTTGCCGTGGCTCTGTTTCATGGCAGGTTGGCGCCGTGATCCGCCACTGCGCCCAGTGGTATCACTGGCTGCACTCATTGTCTCATTTGTAGAACTGAACACAAATTTTTCGCTGTCATTTTTGGTGACTGCATTTGTGATGCTCACCGCTTCAGCAGTGAACAATGCGACGAAAGACGAAATAGACGTTTGGCTGCATCAAGGAACTGAGGCATGGTTGACAGACAGTCTTCCATCTTAGCGTTCACAATAGTGGATCAATTTGACGAATAACTTGCAGAAACATCGCTCGCGGGGTGTGTATACCAGATGCACTCTTTTCGGCAGCACACGCGAATCGCCCTTACAAAAACTTTCTTTAGACAGTCTATAGACTGTCCATAGACCTTATGTCTGTAAAGTCTATAAATTCTCCATAGACGAACCTAAAGAACAGTCTATAGGCAATAGTTATCTAGTAGACAGTCTATAGACAATCTATAGGTTTATGGCCATACTCTTTAGTAGACTTTTGTCTGTAGACAGTCTGTAGATTATGAGTAGACAAAAGAAATATCTATACAACGGCAATAGAGCCAATAAGAAGGCTATAGACTGTGTATAGACCGTTTTTATAAGAGCGTATAGCAGACCCACAAAAGCAGAGGTGTAAAAAATCTTCAAGCGTTACAATTCCTGTACGAGAAGGACGCGTATCTGCGACGGTGACCCTTCTATATGGGCATTTGTACGTGGCGTAGATACTGTACATATTTATAGATACAGAGGAAAACGTTCATGCGCAACAAGCAGTCATATAGCTCAATTTTCGCGACAACTATAACTGACGGAATAGTTTAGTGGAAAATCTATCCACAGAAGGAGGCACAATTGTGTCAGTTATCCTATCACTTGCTGGAAAATTATTTCGACAAGCATCAAGGTGACGGGTTTGCGATATTTTTGTGACCCTTGGGTTGTCCGCACGTTAATCGTATTCAGCTGTGAGTGTAAGCTGTAACGTATTCAGAATCAGCTGTAGGTGCAGCGCCGCATATAAATGTTCCTGATCTATGCACAGTCTGGGACAAAAGTCTGTGAGCACGTGTCCTCGAACGAAGCCGATAGCTCTGCTATTAGCCGGCAGCTGGAGGCCACACTTGCGGCGGTGCAAGTCAAAAATTTTGTTCTTTCATCTCCACAAGTGTGGTGTCCAACCGCCGGCTAATAATAGAGCTCTCTGATTCGTTTGAGAAACACGTGGTCCGCAGACTTTTGTCCCCGACATTACATTTGTGGCCGTTGTGAGAGGGAACAAACTTATTAGCGCAAAACTTCCAACTCTCAGCTTATTTCGCCACTAAGTTTTAGAATGGCTTTTGGATATCACACGCCTTTAGGAAAACTTGTTAGAAAACATAAAGAAACTGCGCTTGTCAAGAATAATCATGGAGTGATCAATAAACGAATGGTCAAACGTTGTTCCCTCTCATAATGCTCACGAGTGTACTCGTCCCGTCTGCGCTGCGAAAATACTGTCGACATTCCCTCGCCCGCCATTCTTTACTGCTTTTCGTTTTAGTTTATTTCAGCATTTCACTGCACCATCGAAGAGTGGAAGGTTATCCTCTTGTCACTCTGTAACTAGAAGTGTTCGAATTATTCAAGTCACCCGACAGGAGTACAATGATGGCCGCGCAAGCAGTTAGCGCAAAAATCCAAGTGCCGCTCACATCCCGCGATGGTGAAGAGAAAGGACAGAAGAAGCAGCAGCAGGAGCCTCGTCCCAAGAACGTCTTGTCCCGTGCTTAATAATAATAATAATAATTGGTTTTTGGGGAAGGAAAATGGCGCAGTATGTGTCTCATATATCGTTGGACACCTGAACCGTGCCGTAAGGGACGGGACAAAGGAGGGATTGAAAGAAGAAAGGAAGAAGAGGTGCCGCAGTGGAGGGATCCGGAATAATTTCGACCATTATTAATAATAATTTCGACCACCTGGGGATCTTTAACGTGCACTGACATCGCACAGCACACAGGCGCCTTAGCATTTTGCCTCCATTCAAACGTAGCCGCCGCGGTCAGGTTCGAACCCGGGAACTCGACCGCGACGGCTGCGTTTTTATGGAGGAAAAACGCTAAGGCGCCCATGTGCTGTGCGATGTCAGTGCACGTTAAAGATCCCCAGGTGGTCGAAATTATTCCGGAGCTCTCCCCCCGACGCGCCTTTGCAGCGTCTTTGCCTCCTCACGAAAACTGCGCCATCGAGCTCGTTGCTCCTGAATGAATTGGTCGCCACCGCGCTATCGAGGCAAGAAGAGCGCGTCGTCGTTGGAGATGCGCGTACGCTGTGGCGGCGGCGCCGGTGTGACACACATTGTGGACGGAAACATAAACCCGAACCGGAAGTCCTTTCAGGGGCCGCTCGGTCGTTAGCTGGGCTCGACAATCGGCGGATCGGCGCGGACACAATGGCGAGGGCCAGGAGCCGAACGGGATTGCCGGGCCTTTCTCCGAGCGCGGGCCGCTTAAAGAAACGACGGCTGCTTCAGTGAGTACGCGCGATGGAGAGGAGGTGGTGGTGCCTCCGAGAAGCCCTCCTGACAGGGCGGGCGTCCTCAGAGGTCGACGACGGTGCAGCCAGCGCGCATGCCGGCTATGGGAACGCGGACGTCAACGGAAGAAAAGTGCTTCGCCTCCAGATGGGGGCAACCTGCTCCCGAAGGGGCGGGCTGGATCCCTGAGAACTCGCTTGGCAGGTGGATTCAGCATAACGGCGGCCTGTGTAGGAAGCGAACAAATGTTGACTTTTGCCCTGTAACATTGTATCGTCGGTTTGAACGCTTGAACACGAACGACGTATTTTCTCGTTCACGGAAATGCACTTCTGAGGAAAGGCTGCTCAGACTAGATATGGGACCATAGAGCAGATAATGGATACGATATGTATTGAGGTACCCGTGGGGCAGGTGCATGATATAGCTCTTCAAAAATATTTTATAGCATAAAAGAAGAAAATAGAAACATGGGGCGGGGCACGTGGAAGGGGCGGCGTTGATGATTCAGAGCGTCTTTCTTGGCAAGCCATGTGAGCCGTATTATAAAAAAAAAACTGCGTGTTTAAAAAAGGGTTTCAGTATATTCAACATGCGGTTTCCCGTGCTTTTGATTATGAACACCTCTGAGTTATGATTATCCGGGTATGGTTAACTATATTCTGCGTGCGCAGCCAGTTTTTTGGCCAGCCGCTAGCTCAGGTGCAAAGGAAACGATGCACCTGTGCACACCAGGACTGCACAGCAGTAGCATCTCAAGCACGGGTTACCTAGTTTTTCACTGATGTAGAGTGCAATAGTCGTGAAATATCCTTAGCCTAGCTGCCATTCCCCGAAATGAGGCATATGGAGCAAGAGCAGTCTGCAGACTGCATGAAGGTCTGCCGTGCGCAGGCACATGGTGAATTACAAGACCACGGATCCGGGAAGGCGTGGTTTGGAGCCACCTGAACCCGCCACAGACAATGCCGTTCCGGTTTCGATGTTAGGAAAAACGCAGTGACTGTCGCAGTTATCAGTGGACCCCTCAACTGCGCTGCGGGAGAAAAAATGCAGGAGGGTAAAGACAAGACGCAGTGACTGTTGCAGTTATCAGTGGACACCTCAACTGCGCTGTGGGAGAAAAGATGAAGGAGGGAGTGAAAGAAGGCAGAGAAAGACAGGCCGCAGCGGAAGACTCCGGATTAATTTCGATCATATGTGGTTCTTCGACGGGCACTCACATCGCAGAGTACACGGGTGTTTTATCGACGCTCTCTACGTTGCGGCTGAGGAGCCCACTTAGAAGGAGTTGCCGCATATTTCCTTCACTCACGACCTTCTCCTCCTCATCCTGCTCACTATATAGCCTGGTGAAATGTGCGCCCATCCACAACTTGCGTCACCGCCGCACCGCACTTGACCTTCAGCTGATAAGCCGAACTAGGAGCTCTACGGTCATGCAGCCTCTCAGAGACCGTTGTATTCGCATGACTGACGTGACCCGAGTTAACTCAAAGCGTAGAACGACTGGATTTGTCTATCGGCACTCTTGATTCGCTGCTGCGAGGAAGGAACATTTTTTTTCAACGAAAAGTATACCAGGAAGCTGCACTCGCTTTCTTTGTTACGACGTGCGGTTGAGCTTATTTTACATATTTCCTCGTTGGAGACCTATACTCCCTTTCGTTGATCCTCGTGAACGCAAAGCGGACACGCAGTAATACACTTGAAAGAAATCTTGGAAAGGGAAACTTAAGGAGCCGAGAAGAAGAATCTAGAAACATCGGTAACGGTAGGAAAAAACTGTAACGTTGCGCGGTCAAGCGCACTAGCTCGCTCGTACGCCTTTGACAGTGGAGAGAAGCTGGAGGCGAGGGAGGAGTCGCCCCCACTCACTCTCCTCTCTCTTTCTCTCCCGAGAAAATCGCGTAACAAGGTCGAACGCGACTAAAGGAGACATAAAAGAGAAGAGATAAAGGCGCCCAACAAGGCTGGCTGGGAATGAAAAAGGAGAAGAAGCGAATGCGGAAATGGCTGCGTATACCGTCTGCGTGCGATTTCGAAAGACTAATCCCAAGTGCGCCACGCGACGATCTTATCGGAAAGCGGGCCTTATCATGCGCTTTTCGCGGGAACACTTGTGCCACGGCGGCGACACGTGTGTACGGTTGGAGGGCCCCTATCGCTTGTGTACACAGACATTCGCATTCACTGAGAGGAAAGGATGCCTGTCGTCTATAGGCGCACGCCATATGGTAGAGTGGCAGCCACTAGAACTGCTAGTTGGCTGGAATATGCAGGCACACCACTGCAGCGGAAAGAGTGAGAATGTAGTGATGGGCCCGGATCTGAACGCATATATCTTAGATATCACGTACTTTGGAACTGTTGCTTAACAGGAGCGCCCAGCAAATGAATAAACGTAGAAAGTAAGACGGAATGGAAGGAAGAATTAGCAAAAACGAAAAAGAAAGTAAAGAATCTTTGGTCGAAAGAAAGACAGAAAGATAGAGCAAGCAAACAGAAAGTGGACGCAAGCAGAATGAAGCGCATTCAGAGCCATCGAGGTCCATCGGAGGAAGAGTGGGGATATACGAGGAAGAGCCATACAGTCCATCGGGGAAGAGTGGGGGATATACTAGGAAGAGCCATCCAGGTCGATCGGAGGAAGAGTGGGAAATATACTAGGAAGAGCCATCCAGGTCCATCGGAAGAAGAGTGGGGGATTGTACTAGGAAGAGCCATCTAGGTCCATTGGAGAAAGAGTGGGGGATATACCATGAAGAACCATCCAGGTCCATCGGAGGAAGAGTGGGGGATATACTAGGAATAGTCCGTCCAGGTCCATTGGAGAAAGAGGGGGGATATACCATGAGAACCATCCAGGTCCATCGGAGGAAGAGTGGGTGATATACTAGAAGAGTCATCCTGGTCCATCGGAGGAAGAGTGGGGGTATACTAGGAAGAGCCATCCAGGTCCATCGGAGGAAGAGTGGGGGATATAATAGGAAGAGCCATCCAGGCCCATCGGAGGAAGAGTGGGGGATATTTAGGAAGAGTCATCCTAGTCCATCGGAGGAGAGTGGGGGGTATAACTAGGAAGAGCCATTCAGGTCCATCGGAGGAAGAGTGGGGATATAATAGGAAGAGCCATCCAGGTCAATCGGAGGAAGAGTGGGGGATATACGAGGAAGAGCCATACAGGTCCATCGGGGGAAGAGTGGGGGATATACTAGGAAGAGCCATCCAGGTCGATCGGAGGAAGAGTGGGAAATATACTAGGAAGAGCCATCCAGGTCCATCGGAAGAAGAGTGGGGATGCACTAGGAAGAGCCATCTAGGTCCATTGGAGAAAGAGTGGGGATATACCATGAAGAACCATCCAGGTCCATCGGAGGAAGAGTGGGGGATATACTAGGAAGAGCCGTCCAGGTCCATTGGAGAAAGAGGGGGGATATACCATGAAGAACCATCCAGGTCCATCGGAGGAAGAGTGGGGGATATACTAGGAAGAGTCATCCTGGTCCATCGGAGGAAGAGTGGGGGTATACTAGGAAGAGCCATCCAGGTCCATCGGCGGAAGAGTGGGGGATATAATAGGAAGAGCCATCCAGGCCATCGTAGGAAGAGTGGGGATATATAGGAAGAGTCATCCTGGTCCATCGGAGGAAGAGTGGTGGGGTATACTAGGAAGAGCCATCCAGGTCCATCGGAGGAAGAGTGGGGGATATAATAGGAAGAGCCATCCAGGTCAATCGGAGGAAGAGTGGGGATGTACTAGGAAGAGCCATCCAGGTCCATCAGAGGAAGAGTGGGGGACATACTAGGAAGAGCCATCCAGGTCCATCGAGGAAGAGTGGGGATATACCAGGAAGAGTATAGGCGCGGTAACTGTCTTGCCTGTCAGAGTGGCTACTTCAGCCGCGCTGCTATGGAAGTGTTAAAGCAGGTTGAAAAGAGAGAGCGAGAGAGGATAGAGAATATACGCCTTGTGACACATGGAGAATCCCAATGTGTTGCTCATCGGCGTAATTTCGAAGGACAAAAAAAAAATAAAGAACCTCACACAGTATGGGCAGCCTGAAGGCTTCCAGACGCACTCCGATAAAAAAAATATCAAACTGGTCCGTGCTACTACATGCGACTTTGCTGGAAAACTTTCCCGTTCGTGGTCTCCTTATGATTTTTCGACAGCAGTTTTTTAACCTGGGATAAGTTAAACTTTCATCTGAAAACGACTGATTAAAGCGGATCTTTGAGCTGAGTTCAGAAAATGCCTGTCAGGAGGGGTCAAGACTTCGTTCTTTAACCCGCATGAAGGAAAATAATGAGCGAATGAAGGAAAAAAAAATGTACACCGACCTTGGGCAACCAGTTGTATCTTGTTTAGAGAGCCAGTTCCGTTTGAAACGTTTTCATAAACTACAAAACTTCTATTCTTTTCAGGAATGTTCATCTAAGGACTCATTGCAAACACCTGCCGCATAATGCGTAGTGGTATGGTTCTCGACGTTGAGGTGACCTATTCTAAAGAGGCTTTTGCTTTCTCTCTTGCCTTCACACACTCACCTTCCGCTGCCTTCACAGCGGGGTCACGGTGGACCCAGCAAACATAGTGGAAAACACAGCAAACTCAGCAAGCATAGTGGAGGGCACAGTGGTAACACTTCACAACCTCCTTCTCCTCTGACTTCACTGGGGCACTGTGACTGAAACTGTGATGTGGAAGCACGACTACCTTCATGCGGCATTGGGCCTGTTTGTGAATCGTGAGACATGTTTAAAATTGGCTACAAAGAATGCTTTGAAGTTGATACACAAGCTTTTAAGAATAAGAGAGTTCTAAGTCTTCTTCCACGGCCTCGTATAAATGTTATTCTCGAATTTTACTTCCTTATTTTTGTTTAGATTGCTTTGCTTCAGTAATGTGATTAACGCCGTAATAACCACTAACACACCGTTATCATCATCAGCCAAGTTGTGCCCAGATCAGGACAAAGACCTCTACCGTCAAAGTCCGATCTTTTCTTACGGCAGCCTCGGCCACTTTGTCCAAGCAAACTTCATACTTAAATCTCGTCTGTCTGCAAGCTATGCCTTCAGCTACCACAGCTACCCACCACCCCCCACCCCCTTTGCAATTTTCTTCGTTTCTTTAAAAGCTCGCGCGTAGCAAGTCGGGCCAGAGTCGATTGATTCCCTTCTTATTTCCGGTGTAGTATACGTCACTTGAGGATCGTTTAGTAGCCTCTGCTTTCTTTCTGCCTCGTAACGTTATTTTCGTCTGTCATCACCGACAATCCTTGTACAGCGATTAAATAAATAAAGAGACAAATCGGGTGCAGGTCCGATTTCTTAACCTCAGGAAAGACACCTATTTAATAAGGCCGCCCATCAGCCTTGAGCCGTTCGCGGCGACGGCGGCGGCGGGTGGGCGGCAAACATCGTCCTCACACCGAACGGAAAAACGAGAGAGAAGCGGGGAGAGAGGGGGGTGCACGCATCCCAGTTGAATAAACGGGTTGATCTGGCTTGCGGAGCGCGCTTTTCGTGTTCTCCCCGTGTAATTTCTATTCTTCATCCGTAACACTGAACGCCCTAATTTCGTGAGATTTCCTCCGTTTTCTTTTTTTATTTTTTGTCCTCTAGCGCTTTTGGCGTTGCCCACCTTGCCAGACTCGTGTGTTGATTCCCAAGTCTAGGGCAGCGGCGCAAGAGGAGCAATAAAGGAGACCAGGCGCGCGAACGTAGCAGTCCAATTTCGATTCCACTTCCTGGTCTTCCCGGTCGCATTACAAAACGGACGGCCTCCACAGTCTCTCTTGTTCTTATACCCGCAGTCGGTCTGCCTGGAGAGCGAGCCGTGCCAGCGGCGACCCAATGAGCCAGCCGGGGCGACGATGAGTCGTTTGAGGTCAGGGACAGCGCACCGGCAGGAGGAGCGTCGCATCGGCTCCGGAACCCCGGTAGCAACAGGTGCGCGTGTCGCCGGCCGTCGTGCACGAGCGCGGAACGTGTCGGGCTTCACCGCCTCACGCTGCTCGGCCGGTTACTCATCGTGTTGCCGCCGCACGACGAGGGAACAGCAGGCTGCCCGCTGCTGACGAGTTCGACGATCTCGGCGAAGCCTCCGCAGCGCGAGCTGGTGTCGAAAGGAGATCGTGTATGAAGCGCAGCTGAAAGAAAGACAGAAACAAAGTAAGAAAGAAAGAAAGGAAGTAGAGGAAGAAAGAAAGAAAGAAAGAAAGGAAGGAAGAAAGAAAGAAAGAAAGAAAGAAGAAAGAAAGAAAGAAAGAAAGAAAGAAAGAAAGAAAGAAAGAAAGAAAGAAAGAAAGATTTATGGGGTTTAACGTCCCAAAGCGACTCGGGCTATGAGGGACGCCGTAATGGAGGGCTCCGGATAATTTAGACCGTCTGAGGTTCTGTAACATGCACAGAGATCGTGCAGTACACGGCCTGAAACATTTCGCCTCCATCGAAATGCGACTGCCGTGGCAGGATCGAACTCGGGTCTGCGGGTCAGCAGCCGCAGACCATAACCACCCAGTCACCGCGGCGGCTAAGAAAAAAGAAGGAAAACAAAAACAAAACAGAACGACTATAGAGCGGATCCTGCGACCATCTAGTATGTTGTGCTCTAACGATAGCCTCTGTGAACCGAGAAGGTGCACATGTCTGCACGGCAACCATGCACGAGGGGCTCGAAAGGCGCATGCATACGTAGTGTATGCATCAAGGTCTCTGTGCGGTCCTGTGCACTGGAATATGCGTCTTGCTTCGAAGTCCATATTGGGGGGGGGGGGGGGGGGGGTGGGGGATGATGGAGAAGTAGGCTGGAGTAACACACCTCAGCTTGGTACTCCTTACTAGGGGAGAGGATAATCGGTTATGCCTAATGCGCAGAGTTCTAAAGAAATGCTTGCCCTGTGAGCTATCAGATATATTTCTGTTTTTTTTTTTGCAGCAGCCAGCAGTGTGCTGATGACTTTCTTTGGGGAAAAACGGCATTTGCGTCGTAGAATGTAGTTACTGAAAGCTCTTGCGTTCATCTGCTGACCATGAGCTTGCTGCCAGGTTTAACCGATCACTGGGATCTGTCATGAATGTTCCATGTGCACTGCTATCATGGCTACGAACATGCCTTTTACAAATTCGTCAAATTCGACCTTATCACTCTATCCAACTACTATTGTCACTTTTCAGCACCAATTTCATCTCTTTTTACTAGCCTCCATTCCTAAAAAATGATTGCTCTATGTCTGCACTTAAACACCGAGGCATCTCTGTTCCCTGTGGCGGCCTCATCTACTGGGGCGAAGAGGGGGGTCTTAGAACGGAAAAAAATACGCCCGATCGTTACTCCTTTCGTCTTCCGATTTAGTTACGATTCAAGTTCCCGCAAGGCCGACTTAGCCTTCGAACACCCTCTGTCGAGGCTGCTCTAAATAATCTCTTGAAACCCTACAGTGGAAACCAGGCGCGGACACGTGCCGATGCTTAATTTGTGGTAGAAGTTTCCATCACTTGTACGAGGAAGGCGGGGGAGCAAATGCGGGCCTGACATGTCTTGCATAAAGCATGCAGCAGCAGCACGCATGAGCTGCATACAGCGGCGCACAGCAAAACGTGTTGCAAAAGCATAGAGCAACCACATACAGCAGCAGGATTCATAGGCAGCATACAACAACAGCTTACAGTGACAGCATAAAGCATACAGCAGCCAGTTTTGCATGCAGCGGAACGTTGTACATACAGCAGCAGCAGCAGCAAATATCGTCCACGGCTCCGTGGTTCCGCTAGTAGATTTCGTCCCCCAAGCACACCAGCCCTCGAAAAGCAAAGGTGGTCGACCTTGAACACGGTGCGTTGGAAGCGCTTTTTATGTTGCGCTGGGAGTAGTTTTCCTACATGTCGATTAGACACTGACGCATGCGGAAACGCCGGCTGGGAGTCTCGACGCGCAAGGCTCTTGGCAGAGACGAGCGAGAAGGGGACCGTTGCAACGGCGCTTTCGGTACATCGCTATCAGGCACGAAAGAAGCGAGTTCGAGAGAGGCTTTTGGCAGAATTTGTGCCCGCCCTCTTGGCGCGTACGGATGCACACAAAAAAAAGGAGGAGAATTCTTGATCAGCCGTCGCCATAATTTGAGAGCGTCTCACGAACACATTTGGTGGTACGGTTTCGAATTGTTACCCCCTGCCCAACTGGTTTCGGAGAAGTTACAGAAATTCTGGGCGTCGCTAGGGCAGGGAGATAGGTGCTTGATGAGTGAAATCGAGCCAGCCATATTGAGGAACAAGAAAAAATTGCATAATGCGAAAGTGTCCAGCTAAGATAAACGTGGCGTGCTGAGTGCAATATTAACGCTCTTAGGAAACCGAGAGAAAGACAGTATAAAGTGAACTAAAAAAGAAACGAAAAATCCCCAAAGCGCGTGCTTGATTACGAAACACTGAGATACACGTCATAAAAACACACAAAAAGAAAACACTAGGAGGCTTTCAACAATTGCGACATGAACACCGGTCGGAACCTGTTAGGAATTTTGTTTTTTGTTCATTTCGCAGTGTGCGAGGGCGGGGAGTTGATTTATAGAGAGAAAAGAAAAACTGCTGCTGAACAGAATGATAAGAAGCATGCCAGAACTCCGTGATACTGGAAAAGTACAATGAATTAACGTAGGTCCTGTGCCTTGTTCAGTACAGCGAGCATTGCTTTAGAATTCGTGAGTGCATGTGGACAGAAATCCAGATCTTTAAACAAATACCTACTAAAAAAATTCGTCATTTTTTGAATTTTTAAATATTTCAGACCTTCGTAATAAGCTTAGCTTCTTTTAGCAACCGCATGAAGACTGCTTGTCGCGCTGACATCTGTCTTAGACGCCTGTTCACATCTGTTCCTTTGTACAGGAACCTTGATACAACACACCTACTTCCTTACTTTCTTCACATGGTTGAAGCTTTTTCGATACTTCTGGAAGTAGGCTGACAGGAGTGTTTGCAAATTTAGAGCATTGAAACTTTTCAGTGGGCAAATCCATTTCTGGAAAACGTGTTGCACCGTGCTGTTCTGTCTTGTCCGTGTAAAACTTCCCGCTCTATCAAAATCAGCACTGTTTTTCCTCGTATTATATTTTTACTGGAATTTAATGTCACGTGTACTGGCAGTGTCTGGAACATCTGCAAACGTTGAGTAATGCTGGGGAGGTAGAAACAATAGGATTATGCTAAAGGATTTGATATAATGCCTAAAGACACAGCTCGGCAAAGGAGACCATTCTAACCCTGAGCTATTGCTGTAGAGGCAGCAACAAAAGGAGGTAATAGCGGCACAGCGACACATCGCATGTGCGAAGCGAAGCAGGTTTAGAGCCTCTCAATCGCTGTACCGCCAGCTCTACTTATAGAAGTGCGGCCGGATATTGCTGCTTTGCAGTGTAATTGCTGTCGCGTACATCTGGACAGAGAAGGTATATGCAAAGAGAGAGAGAGCAGGGCAGAGAAGCAGAAATGCAAATGACGACAGAAGTGCCTTCTGAACTTTATCACGACCCGTAGTCAGCAGTGCAAACCCTCGTGGCATTTCCGCACACGCGATTCCCCTGCGCAGGCGTTTACGCAACTGCTTCGGGTGCATGTGTCCTCGTGGAACACCCGAGGCTTGGTCTGCTAGTGCGTGCACACAGCACTGCTGCGCACGCGGCGGACAGAATATTGGCGCCCGCCCTACTGGTCGCCACGACGCAATTTATCTTCCGCGCACGAGTATGAAAGTAGTAAAAAAAATTCCAAGACCGCGAGCGAAACTAAACGAAAAATCAGTTTGTTTTCCGCGTTCGCGAGTCGTTCATGCCTTCGCCCGTACGGAGGAGGAGGGTGACTATGGCACCTGGGCAGAGAAAAAAAGCAAAACAGAGTCGCAGCGTCATCTGTGCTATGGATTGTTTAGCATGGCGACCACGTTACGCGCTCTGGCGACAGATGAGCGTCGCGAGGAGGCGCCTCGTCTCACGCATGCGATACTCGCGGCGCCGCTCCTCGGGCCGCATCACTCATCGCGCGCGCGGCGCCGAGCACAACGGGCTGAGCCGTCGGTCCGTCACCCGCGGTCTTCCTTCCTTCCTTCCTTCCTTCCTTCCTTCCTTCCTTCCTTCCTTCCTTCCTTCCTTCCTTCCTTCCTTCCCTCCTTCCTTCCCTCCCTCGCTCCTTCCTTTCTTCTTACTTCCTTCCTTCCTTCCTTCCTTCCTTCCTTCCTTCCTTCCTTCCTTCTTTCTTTCTTTCTTTCTTTCTTCTTCCTTCCTTCCTTCCTTATCCTTCCTTCCTTATCCTTCCTTATCCTTCCTTCTTTCTTTCTTTTTCTTTCTTTCTTTTCTTTCTTTCTTTCTTTCTTTCTTCCTTCCTTCCTTCCTTCCTTCCTTCCTTCCTACTTTCTTCCTTTCTTTCTTTTCTTCTTCTTTCTTTCTTTCTTTCTTCTTTTCTTTCTTTCTTTTCTTCTCTTCCTTCTTCCTATCCTTCCTTCCTTCCTTATCCTTCCTTCCTTCCTTATCCTTCCTTCCTTCCTTCCTTCCTTCCTTCCTTCTTTCTTTCTTTCTTTCTTTCTTTCTTTCTTTCTTCCTTCCTTCCTTTCTTTCTTCTTTCTTTCTTCCTTTCTTTTCTTTTCATTCTTTCTTTCTTTTCTTTAATTTTGGAGTCGGTGTCAGCTGGCTCTGATGAGCTCCAACTGAGTACTGTTCCCTAAGACACGCAGACCACTTACGCCCTGCAGTTCTGTCACTTCAACTGCGGAGCTATGGAGAACTTACAGCTCTCCCAAGACGCATCTTCCCGCGGACGTGACGAGCGGCGGCTCTCTGGTACGAGGAGCACTCTTGGCCAGCCGTGAGCACAAATCAAAAAGAGGAGGGCTCGTGATCTCATCATTTATTCAGAGATGATCCCCCGCGATGATTTTTCATGCAGTGACGCCAAGAAGGCCATGGACACAGCACAGACCATCTGTGGACATTTCCGTCGCCAGGAAAGCAGGCTTATTCAAGTGACCATTAGCCGTCCCGTCCTGTCGGGAACGTAAAAGCGAGCAACTGGCGAGACAATCGCCAGATTGCAAAAAGTACATTAATAAACTCGCGGTTGGGACCGATACAAGAGTCTAGCTTCAGCTAAGCCCAGCGGCGGCCGATCAAAGCAGAAGAGAGTCGGTGATGAAGAATCGTCGGAAAGGAAGGGGAGTTTTCGACCCATGAAGGTGTGATCGTAGTCCATCTCGACAAATTGTATTTGGTGTGGTCACACAAGCCAGTTAGTACCGTTCTCTCTCACAGTAAGCCCTATATCGAGAGTTGACAGTAATGCTTCACCGATTACAATGGCGGACAACGAAAAGCCGCACTGACTGAGGCTAAAAATACTGACTGGACTCGAGGGTATAACAAACAAACAAACAAACAAACAAACAAACAAACAAACAAACAAACAAACAAACAAACAAACAAACAAACAAACAAACAAACAAATAAATAAACCGTGTGAACAGTTTCAAAGATAGATCACAACAAGGAGATGAAAATGACCCTGCCCGTAACTCCGTCTAATAGTTGTTCATAGTAAAATTCCTAGCTATGATTCTTCATGGCTATGGTGATGTTTTTGCAGAGCAGCAACATACGCATTTATTGCTGAGAAAATGGGATTTAAAAAAATTCCCCTCCACTCGATTCAAACTCGTGACATCGAAATGGACTCCGTTGGCTGCTGGTCCCTCGTCTTTTTTTCCGCTGGTAAAATTTATTCTTCGACATGTCATGGTAAAATTTATTCTTCGACATGTCATGCTTATCAAGAGGAGAAGAGGAGGGACAAGAGGAGAACTACACAGGACAAGGCTGGGACCAGCCTTGTCCTGTGTAGTTCTCCTCTTGTCCCTCGTCTTTTTTTCGGCTGGTATAATTTTTTCTTCGACGTGTCATACCAACTGGCCCTCCTGTTCTGAAAATGTTTATTAATGGCTGATAAGCATGACATGTCGAAGAATAAATTTTACCATGACATGTCGAAGAATAAATTTTACCAGCGGAAAAAAAGACGAGGGACAAGAGGGGAACTACACAGGACAAGGCTGGACCAGCCTTGTCCTGTGTAGTTCTCCTCTTGTCCCTCGTCTTTTTTTCGGCTGGTAAAATTTTTTCTTCCAGCCTTGTCCTGTGTAGTTCTCTTGTCCCTCATCTTTTTTTCGGCTGGTAAAATTTATTCTTCGACATGTCATACCAACTGGCCCACCTGTTCTGAAAATGTTTATTAATGGCTGATAAGCATGACGCACCATTCCATCTGGGAACCTTTAGAGAGAAAAGCCTTCGTTTTTTGCCTACATACTATACGATGACGACGACTTGTGTAAAGCAGCGGATTTAATAAATCTCAGTCAATCGTACAGCTTCGCTGCATGCAATCGCGATGCCAGTTGTTATTTGTAACCTTGGCCGCTTCGCTCTCTCGTAGCTGTGCGGGCCCAGCCCGACTTGCCCTAAACGAACGTGCGGATCGATTGCACCCGAGTTCAACTGGCCCCTGGGCATGTTGGACGGGTTCCACGTGGCAAGCGGCGGCGGCGCTGCAGGTTGATCGTGATTTCAGCAGCGACGCTTGATAAGGGCCGGACGAGCGTCCCACCGGAAAGTTCTGCTTGAGCATCGCGCCAAGGCATGGGTGTCCTTGCCCACGGACTTTGCGTTGCCAGTGCCCGCCGTGGCGGAGTACTTTGTGTTGGCTGAGACCTCGGTTGCCGTGTCAGCTCTTCCCATCATGCTTTTGGGTGCTTGCTGTGCCAGCTGTCTTCCTGTTGCAGTGCCTGCGAACATCGGCTGTTGAGGTGCTGATGAGCCATGATTCGGGATGCCCCTATGCCGATTCCAGTCCGCCTCAGAAGTCTTGGAGACGGAGGCACAAGCGACTCTTTGCGTGAGTTGGCGCAGCGTCAGGGGCCCCGTACTGTGTACCACGTTGATTGAGTACTTTGTGTTTACCGAGACCTCGGTTGCCGTGTCAGCTCTTCCCATCATGCTTTTGGGTGCTTGCTGTGCCAGCGGTCTTCCTGTTGCAGTGCCTGCGAACATCGGCTGTTGAGGTGTTGATGGGCCATGATTCGGGATGCCCCTATGCCGATTCCAGTCCGCCTCAGAAGGCTTGGGGACGGAGACACCAGCGACACTTGCGTGAGTTGGCGCAGCGTCAGGGGCCGCGTACTGTGTACCACGTTGATTGAGTACTTTGTGTTTGCCGAGATCTCGGTTGCCGTGTCAGCTCTTCCCATCATGCTTTTGGGTACTTGCTGTGCCAGCTGTCTTCCTGTTGCAGTGCCTGCGAACATCGGCTGTTGTGGTGCTGATGAGCCATGATTCGGGATGCCCCTATGCCGATTCCAGTCCGCCTCAGAAGGCTTGGAGACGGCGGCACCAGCGACTCTTTGCGTGAGTTGGCGCAGCGTCAGGGGCCGTGTACTGTGCACAACGTTGATTGAGTACTTTGTGTTTGCCGAGATCTCGGTTGCCGTGTCAGCTCCTCCCATCAAGCTTTTGGGTGCTTGCTGTGCCAGCGGTCTTCCTGTTGAAGTGCCTGCGAACATCGGCTGTTGAGGTACTGATGGGCCATGATTCGGGATGCCCCTATGCCGATTCCAGTCCGCCTCCGAAGGCTTGGAGACGGAGGCACCAGCGACACTTGCGTGAGTTGGCGCAGCGTCAGGGGCCGCGTACTGTGTACCACGTTGTTTGAGTACTTTGTGTTTGCCGAGATCTTGGTTGCCGTGTCAGCTCTTCCCATCATGCTTTTGGGTGCTTGCTGTGCCAGCGGTCTTCCTGTTGCAGTGCCTGCGAACATCGGCTGTTGAGGTGTTGATGGGCCATGATTCGCGATGCCCCTATGCCGATTCCAGTCCGCCTCAGAAGGCTTGGAGACGGAGGCACCAGCGTACTTGCGTGAGTTGGCGCAGCGTCAGGGGCCGCGTACTGTGTACCACGTTGTTTGAGTACTTTGTGTTTACCGAGATCTCGGTTGCCGTGTCAGCTCTTCCCATCATGCTTTTGGGTGCTTGCTGTGCCAGCGGTCTTCCTGTTGTAGTACCTGCGAACATCGGCTGTTGAGGTGTTGATGGGCCATGATTCGCGATGCCCCTATGCCGATTCCAGTCCGCCTCAGAAGGCTTGGAGACGGAGGCACCAGCGACACTTGCGTGAGTTGGCGCAGCGTCAGGGGCCGCGTACTGTGTACCACGTTGTTTGAGTACTTTGTGTTTGCCGAGATCTCAGTTGCCGTGTCAGCTCTTCCCATCATGCTTTTGGGCGCTTGCTGTGCCAGCGGTCTTCCTGTTGTAGTACCTGCGAACATCGGCTGTTGAGGTGTTGATGGGCCATGATTCGCGATGCCCCTATGCCGATTCCAGTCCGCCTCAGAAGGCTTGGAGACGGAGGCACCAGCGACACTTGCGTGAGTTGGCGCAGCGTCAGGGGCCGCGTACTGTGTACCACGTTGTTTGAGTACTTTGTGTTTGCCGAGATCTCGGTTGCCGTGTCAGCTCTTCCCATCATGCTTTTGGGTGCTTGCTGTGCCAGCGGTCTTCCTGTTGCAGTGCCTGCGAACATCGGCTGTTGAGGTGTTGATGGGCCATGATTCGCGATGCCCCTATGCCGATTCCAGTCCGCCTCAGAAGGCTTGGAGACGGAGGCACCAGCGACACTTTGCCTGAGTTGGCGCAGCGTCAGGGGCCGCGTACTGTGTACCACGCTGTTTGAGTACTTTGTGTTTGCCGAGATCTTGGTTGCCGTGTCAGCTCTTCCCATCATGCTTTTGGGTGCTTGCTGTGCCAGCGGTCTTCCTGTTGCAGTGCCTGCGAACATCGGCTGTTGAGGTGTTGATGGGCCATGATTCGCGATGCCCTTATGCCGATTCCAGTCCGCCTCAGAAGGCTTGGAGACGGAGGCACCAGCGACACTTTGCGTGAGTTGGCGCAGCGTCAGGGGCCACGTACTGTGTACCACGCTGTTTGAGTACTTTGTGTTTGCCGAGATCTTGGTTGCCGTGTCAGCTCTTCCCATCATGCTTTTGGGTGCTTGTTGTGCCAGCTGTCTTCCTGTTGCAGTGCCTGCGAACATCGGCTGTTGAGGTGCTGATGAGCCATGATTCGGGATGCCCCTATGCCGATTCCAGTCCGCCTCAGAAGGCTTGGAGACGGCGGCACCAGCGACTCTTTGCGTGAGTTGGCGCAGCGTCAGGGGCCGCGTACTGTGTACCACGTTGTTTGAGTACTTTGTGTTTGCCGAGATCTTGGTTGCCGTGTCAGCTCTTCCCATCATGCTTTTGGGTGCTTGCTGTGCCAGCGGTCTTCCTGTTGCAGTGCCTGCGAACATCGGCTGTTGAGGTGTTGATGGGCCATGATTCGCGATGCCCCTATGCCGATTCCAGTCCGCCTCAGAAGGCTTGGAGACGGAGGCACCAGCGTACTTGCGTGAGTTGGCGCAGCGTCAGGGGCCGCGTACTGTGTACCACGTTGTTTGAGTACTTTGTGTTTACCGAGATCTCGGTTGCCGTGTCAGCTCTTCCCATCATGCTTTTGGGTGCTTGCTGTGCCAGCGGTCTTCCTGTTGTAGTACCTGCGAACATCGGCTGTTGAGGTGTTGATGGGCCATGATTCGCGATGCCCCTATGCCGATTCCAGTCCGCCTCAGAAGGCTTGGAGACGGAGGCACCAGCGTACTTGCGTGAGTTGGCGCAGCGTCAGGGGCCGCGTACTGTGTACCACGTTGTTTGAGTACTTTGTGTTTACCGAGATCTCGGTTGCCGTGTCAGCTCTTCCCATCATGCTTTTGGGTGCTTGCTGTGCCAGCGGTCTTCCTGTTGCAGTGCCTGCGAACATCGGCTGTTGAGGTGTTGATGGGCCATGATTCGCGATGCCCCTATGCCGATTCCAGTCCGCCTCAGAAGGCTTGGAGACGGAGGCACCAGCGTACTTGCGTGAGTTGGCGCAGCGTCAGGGGCCGCGTACTGTGTACCACGTTGTTTGAGTACTTTGTGTTTACCGAGATCTCGGTTGCCGTGTCAGCTCTTCCCATCATGCTTTTGGGTGCTTGCTGTGCCAGCGGTCTTCCTGTTGTAGTACCTGCGAACATCGGCTGTTGAGGTGTTGATGGGCCATGATTCGCGATGCCCCTATGCCGATTCCAGTCCGCCTCAGAAGGCTTGGAGACGGAGGCACCAGCGTACTTGCGTGAGTTGGCGCAGCGTCAGGGGCCGCGTACTGTGTACCACGTTGTTTGAGTACTTTGTGTTTACCGAGATCTCGGTTGCCGTGTCAGCTCTTCCCATCATGCTTTTGGGTGCTTGCTGTGCCAGCGGTCTTCCTGTTGTAGTACCTGCGAACATCGGCTGTTGAGGTGTTGATGGGCCATGATTCGCGATGCCCCTATGCCGATTCCAGTCCGCCTCAGAAGGCTTGGAGACGGAGGCACCAGCGACACTTGCGTGAGTTGGCGCAGCGTCAGGGGCCGCGTACTGTGTACCACGTTGTTTGAGTACTTTGTGTTTGCCGAGATCTCGGTTGCCGTGTCAGCTCTTCCCATCATGCTTTTGGGCGCTTGCTGTGCCAGCGGTCTTCCTGTTGTAGTACCTGCGAACATCGGCTGTTGAGGTGTTGATGGGCCATGATTCGCGTAGCCCCTATGCCGATTCCAGTCCGCCTCAGAAGGCTTGGAGACGGAGGCACCAGCGTACTTGCGTGAGTTGGCGCAGCGTCAGGGGCCGCGTACTGGGTACCACGTTGTTTGAGTACTTTGTGTTTACCGAGATCTCGGTTGCCGTGTCAGCTCTTCCCATCATGCTTTTGGGTGCTTGCTGTGCCAGCGGTCTTCCTGTTGTAGTACCTGCGAACATCGGCTGTTGAGGTGTTGATGGGCCATGATTCGCGATGCCCCTATGCCGATTCCAGTCCGCCTCAGAAGGCTTGGAGACGGAGGCACCAGCGACACTTGCGTGAGTTGGCGCAGCGTCAGGGGCCGCGTACTGTGTACCACGTTGTTTGAGTACTTTGTGTTTGCCGAGATCTCGGTTGTCGTGTCAGCTCTTCCCATCATGCTTTTGGGCGCTTGCTGTGCCAGCGGTCTTCCTGTTGTAGTACCTGCGAACATCGGCTGTTGAGGTGTTGATGGGCCATGATTCGCGATGCCCCTATGCCGATTCCAGTCCGCCTCAGAAGGCTTGGAGACGGAGGCACCAGCGACACTTGCGTGAGTTGGCGCAGCGTCAGGGGCCGCGTACTGTGTACCACGTTGTTTGAGTACTTTGTGTTTGCCGAGATCTCGGTTGCCGTGTCAGCTCTTCCCATCATGCTTTTGGGTGCTTGCTGTGCCAGCGGTCTTCCTGTTGCAGTGCCTGCGAACATCGGCTGTTGAGGTGTTGATGGGCCATGATTCGCGATGCCCCTATGCCGATTCCAGTCCGCCTCAGAAGGCTTGGAGACGGAGGCACCAGCGACACTTTGCCTGAGTTGGCGCAGCGTCAGGGGCCGCGTACTGTGTACCACGCTGTTTGAGTACTTTGTGTTTGCCGAGATCTTGGTTGCCGTGTCAGCTCTTCCCATCATGCTTTTGGGTGCTTGCTGTGCCAGCGGTCTTCCTGTTGCAGTGCCTGCGAACATCGGCTGTTGAGGTGTTGATGGGCCATGATTCGCGATGCCCTTATGCCGATTCCAGTCCGCCTCAGAAGGCTTGGAGACGGAGGCACCAGCGACACTTTGCGTGAGTTGGCGCAGCGTCAGGGGCCACGTACTGTGTACCACGCTGTTTGAGTACTTTGTGTTTGCCGAGATCTTGGTTGCCGTGTCAGCTCTTCCCATCATGCTTTTGGGTGCTTGCTGTGCCAGCTGTCTTCCTGTTGCAGTGCCTGCGAACATCGGCTGTTGAGGTGCTGATGAGCCATGATTCGGGATGCCCCTATGCCGATTCCAGTCCGCCTCAGAAGGCTTGGAGACGGAGGCACCAGCGTACTTGCGTGAGTTGGCGCAGCGTCAGGGGCCGCGTACTGTGTACCACGTTGTTTGAGTACTTTGTGTTTACCGAGATCTCGGTTGCCGTGTCAGCTCTTCCCATCATGCTTTTGGGTGCTTGCTGTGCCAGCGGTCTTCCTGTTGCAGTGCCTGCGAACATCGGCTGTTGAGGTGTTGATGGGCCATGATTCGCGATGCCCCTATGCCGATTCCAGTCCGCCTCAGAAGGCTTGGAGACGGAGGCACCAGCGTACTTGCGTGAGTTGGCGCAGCTTCAGGGGCCGCGTACTGTGTACCACGTTGTTTGAGTACTTTGTGTTTACCGAGATCTCGGTTGCCGTGTCAGCTCTTCCCATCATGCTTTTGGGTGCTTGCTGTGCCAGCGGTCTTCCTGTTGTAGTACCTGCGAACATCGGCTGTTGAGGTGTTGATGGGCCATGATTCGCGATGCCCCTATGCCGATTCCAGTCCGCCTCAGAAGGCTTGGAGACGGAGGCACCAGCGACACTTGCGTGAGTTGGCGCAGCGTCAGGGGCCGCGTACTGTGTACCACGTTGTTTGAGTACTTTGTGTTTGCCGAGATCTCGGTTGCCGTGTCAGCTCTTCCCATCATGCTTTTGGGCGCTTGCTGTGCCAGCGGTCTTCCTGTTGTAGTACCTGCGAACATCGGCTGTTGAGGTGTTGATGGGCCATGATTCGCGTAGCCCCTATGCCGATTCCAGTCCGCCTCAGGAGGCTTGGAGACGGAGGCACCAGCGACACTTGCGTGAGTTGGCGCAGCGTCAGGGGCCGCGTACTGTGTACCACGTTGTTTGAGTACTTTGCGTTTACCGAGATCTTGGTTGCCGTGTCAGCTCTTCCCATCATGCTTTTGGGTGCTTGCTGTGCCAGCGGTCTTCCTGTTGCAGTGCCTGCGAACATCGGCTGTTGAGGTGTTGATGGGCCATGATTCGCGACGCCCTTATGCCGACTCCAGTCCGCCTCAGAAGGCTTGGAGACGGAGGCACCAGCGACACTTGCGTGAGTTGACGCAGCGTCAGGGGCCGCGTACTGTGTACCACGTTGTTTGAGTACTTTGTGTTTACCGAGATCTCGGTTGCCGTGTCAGCTCTTCCCATCATGCTTTTGGGTGCTTGCTGTGCCAGCGGTCTTCCTGTTGTAGTACCTGCAAACATCGGCTGTTGAGGTGTTGATGGGCCATGATTCGCGATGCCCCTATGCCGATTCCAGTCCGCCTCAGAAGGCTTGGAGACGGAGGCACCAGCGACACTTGCGTGAGTTGGCGCAGCGTCAGGGGCCGCGTACTGTGTACCACGTTGTTTGAGTACTTTGTGTTTGCCGAGATCTCGGTTGCCGTGTCAGCTCTTTCCATCATGCTTTTGGGTGCTTGCTGTGCCAGCGGTCTTCCTGTTGCAGTGCCTGCGAACATCGGCTGTTGAGGTGTTGATGGGCCATGATTCGCGATGCCCCTATGCCGATTCCAGTCCGCCTCAGAAGGCTTGGAGACGGAGGCACCAGCGACACTTTGCGTGAGTTGGCGCAGCGTCAGGGGCCGCGTACTGTGTACCACGTTGATTCGCTGTTGGTGTAATGGCTACCGCTGAGCTACCGCATCGCAGGGTATTCGTCAAACAGCCGTATAAACGCCATATGTATACCCACACTTCCACCGAGTGATTCAGTCGAGAATAGGAGCTAAAAGTTGCAATATAGAACGAAATAGACAGGCAGCATGCTAATCAACGCGATGGTAGCATGAAGCAACGCGGACATTAAAAATTAAACTTAAAGATGAAGTGGGCAGAAACTGAGAGTTAAATTATATTCATGGGAAGTTTCACGCTCATTGTTCGGTCATCGTGCTCGGGCCATGCAGAGATTTCCGAAAGAGCGTGCGTTCGAGAAAACTAATAAAAGATGTCGCCACCGTCTGGAAGACGAAGTAATGAACGTTTGATGTTTTGTTTACTAGAATATATATGAATGAGATTAGAGTGAGGTACACCAATGAAAATACGAATTTGTACATTTATGGATTTATAAGTGACGTCACCAATCAAACACCCATTGGATATATCAGTGACGTCCCCAATCAATCACCAATTGGGTTGCTATTGATTTCATATGGCGGCCGCCATCTTGGATTTATCGGTGACGTCATCATTTGGCGGCCATCTTGGATACATCAGTGACGTCACCATTCAATAACCAATTGGGTTGCTATATCGATTTACTATGGGAGCCACCATTTTGAATTCCTCGGACTTAGAACATTGCACGCCGAAGGGAGGTGGTAGCAGACCTCGAAAAATCGAGAAACGTGATGAATAAGAGCTAACGCTCTTAAAAGCTGCGTGCCTCCGTAGCAGGGATTCACTCCTCCGCGACAAAGAGGTCTCTTGTAACGCCGGCTGTAAGGTACCAGGAAAGTGCGCGAAAAAACAGTAGCGCGCCTTGTTCGCGAGCACAGATATTCCTGGCCCCTTTTCCGCGTTCCGGTTGGGAGGACAGACAGAGCAGTGCTCACGCTTGCAGTGCTCACTCGGGCGGGACCGCCGATGCTCGGTCGGGCATTGCAGTGCTGTGCGACCAGCGAAGATTTTGAGCACTACGATGGCATCCGCGATTGAAACACTGGAAAAACATCGTACCAAATATATAGAATAGCGTTCAATGGCTCTTCGTCAAACAGTGGTGAAGGGAAGCTTAACATGTACCATAAAATGGGCAATGTACGCGAGTCAAAGCTCTTGGAGACAGTCCTTGGCTTGCTCTTCGTTTAAGCATGTCGAACAGCCTTTGCTTTGTCGTGGGGGCGAATAAAATATTAGGTTATCCATGTTTGCTGTGGGTATATTGTATTAACATAAAGTGACAGCTTGAAAGGCCATACACTACAGACAGGCCCTCGATACACCAGACAGCAGAGAACGCAGTCGCATATACATTGAAACGTATGAAACGAGAACGCAGCCTACATACATCTCCAAGAAATCTCATTCGGAAATAGGATTCAATTACTAACGAAAAAACACAATTTTTGTAGAGTCAAATGAAAAAGACAAAAAGAGCACACACGACAGCTTTAACAATAGAGAACGAAACTTAACGCAAATTAAATTCACACTCGAAGAAAACGTATATATTGAACGGAAAGTGTGCATTATGAATGCTTTAAGCGTCTCTGCGCCTGTCTGTGTAATGGCGAATTGCGTACAGTGTACTGTGAAAGTCTACGCTGTACAGAAGCGCTGCAAAAAAAGAAAACATCTCGCAGCCTTATAACAATCAGGTTTGAACTTCAACTTCCACTGTGTTTGCTGCACTAACTCATTATATGGTTTCAGGCTTTATGCTTATGAGGTTTTGGGAGGTTCAGGCTTCTGAAGTCTGTCACCTTAAGTAGATATCTGAAGCTCACTGCACGTGCAGATTAATGAGCGCCCCGATGACGGCTCGGTGAAGGGGTGGATCCTTGAGGAAATTTTGTCCGGTATGTTTTGGAAGAGACGTTTGGACTGAATTCTGTTTTCTCACGGGAACAATAAAGCAATGCATGTGATGCGCGGGCCGTCAAGTATTGCAGGAAACAATGCGAGCAGCAAAAAGAAAGATAAGAAAACGCAATGCAGGATAACACGGAAGAAAAACGCGCCTAAGGGCACATCAGCTGGTTGAATATACTGGACAGAGAATACCGAAGCAATGTATTAATAATAATTGGTTTTTGGGGAAAGGAAATATCACAGTATCTGTCTCATAGATCGTTGGACACCTGAACCGCGCCGTAAGGAAAGGGATAAAGGATGGAGTGAAAAAAGAATGGAAGAGGTGCCGTAGTGGAGGGCTCCGGAATAATTTCGACCACCTGGGGATCTTTAACGTGCACTGACATCGCACAGCACACGGGCGCCTTAGCGTTTTGCCTCCATAAAAACGCAGCCTCCGCGGTCGGGTTCGAACCCGGGAACTCCGAATCAGTAGCCGAGCGCCCTAACCACTGAGCCGCCGCGGCGGGTCTGAAGCAATGTACTCAGTGGAATTCCCCGAGGTATAGTGGTGGGGACAGAATTAGTAAGTAGTGCATAATATTGCGGCTGATAAAACCGCTAAAAAGCGCAAGGCGAGGCAGATAAAGAGAAAAACTGGACACTTGACTCAGGCCAGAGAAGGCCGCGAACCCAGCACCAGTCACGTTTCATTTTGTGTCTTACGACGCTGGCTTAACTGCGTCAGAATCACGGACCGATTTCCCTACCGTTCAGCTCTTTTGAGTTCTTAAAGTTTCTAGCGTAATCTCCACTGCCCCTAGTGTGACATTCCGTGTGTACTACGAGGATCCACGTTCGACGGCGCGGCGCAGACGGAGACCCGTGACAGCGGCATCATCAATTACCCCAGCCATGCTCTTTGAGTGACGACCAGAAAAACCGGACCCGCCGCCGTCACGGGGAAACAGGCTTTATCCTCCCCAATTTCCGGGCACATTCCAGGACAAGGGAGCTGTCAGCGGGCCAGAGCGCGCCGTACCACAGCCGACGCTATGCGCTTCCGCGAAGACAACATTCTTTCCCTCCCCCCCCTTTGTCGTGGGCTATCGCCGGGAAGGCACCCACAGCTTCCCAGAAGGGCCGTGACGGACACCTGTCATGGCGGACAGGCAGTACTCGCCAAGAATGTGGAAAGACAGGCGCTAGTGAATTAGCTCCGAAGAGAGAGCCTGTGTATACTCTCACTTGAGAGAGAGTGGTGGCGTTTTTGTTGTTTATTTAGTTTGTATTGTTAACAGACTCTGGGTTCGAGGCTAAGCCCAACCCAGGGGGTGGTCCCCATCTCGCATGTTATTTTGGATTGGAGAATTGATGCTTTGGGCGGACCACTGAAAATGACCGCCCTTAGTCCTTTGTTAATCAAGTGCTTAAAAGCACATGTAAACGGATGCAGTCCAGTCTGAGCTGGGGCTCCATGCTTAGCATGTAATGTGATGCTACTTAGGCACTAACCTGCCCGGTCGATGAGTAAAGAAGTGCAAAGTTTGTTCTGTTGTAAAATTATGCTCTGCTGTCATCATCTACAAGCTCGCCTCCTGTTCATCTTCCAAGCCGAACGACACTAGAGGAAGGGTTTGTGAACCATCCTCGAAGAAACGGACGACTATTGAAATTCTACTGCATACACGCTCAGGACGACATCGTTCGCGAAGAGGGCCTTCAGCGCCGAAGCCCGACGGCGTGCAGCTTCTGCCAGCAACCGCTCGAGCCCAACTCCGGAGCCACTCCATCGCCCCCATGAAGTCGTCGGCACGTAAGCTCGGACGCCCCAGCCTCTGATGTATAACCTTAATCATGTGTAATTATTGAATATACCTGTTTGTTTAAACTGAGCCATACGGTGTCTCTTTGCCTCTCCGTCCCGTGTGGACCTGCGCATTATGGGGGTCATCACACTAGCATAAGCACGAGATTGAACTCTCTGCCAAAACCAATAAACAGGAGCGATGTCAGTGCACGCTAAAGATCCCCAGGTGGTCGAAATCATTCCGGAGCCCTCCACAACGGCACCTCTTTCTCCCTTTCTTCTCTCAGTCCCTCCTTTATCCCTTCTCTTACGGCGCGGTTCACGTGTCCACCGATATGTGAGACAGATACTGCGCCATTTCCTTTACCCAACAGTCAGTTCAATTCAATTCAGCCATTTCATTGTCGTGAAAACCTGTTGCCGAGAGCGTATCTCACGCACCTGTTAGCGCGCACGACGCGGGCAAATAAACTGTTAAACTATTCAGGAAGCTGAAACGTTTGCTCACGTCAAACCCAAAACCTATTTCTGTGTTTCATCTCTATTTTGCTTTCAAGGCGACACGTGAAAACGAGAAAAGCGAAGGGATCCTTTCGCGGTCAGTTCACAGTGAGAGCCAGCTGCCCACGCCGAGGTGCGCGCAGCGCAAATCGCCCACGCCGCCGCACATTGCAACACTTGGAGCACTGCACACGCTCCGCCCCGGAGGCATGCTGCCAGCGGCCTGTGCTTGCGTGCTAAGAATCGGCACCGATGTTCCTCGCGTCTCTCCTCACAGGCAACCACGGTTCCTGTTTTTAGCCTGTTCGGCAGATACTTGAAATACCTCGCGCCCACTGACGAGCGGAAACGGGCCCCGCTCCCGTTGGGAAACCATTGACAGCTCGCGTGCGTGCGGTCGTGAGCGCGGGCGGGCCTGCCCCCAAAAACGGCCGGGCATCCCCCGGCACGATCGGTTCCGTCAGCAGGGCTCGAACCTCGGAGCTGCGTCGCCCCGAAGTGAGTCGTCGGCTGGTAGTGGAGCAAAACGTACGAAGAATGCGGCCGTTGTGATGTATGTTCGATTGCTTGCTTCTCCGCAGGCTCGGGAACCGCTGTTTTCCCAAATGGCTTGAACGGATTCCATCCGGCCCTTTCTCGTTCTCAGAGAACATGCGCTACTTATGCTGTGACATCCACATCTTCCATCGTTTTAGGGCTTCGGGCTAACACAGCAGGGGTAGAGTACTAAGAAACAAAAATAGCGCATCGTGCCAACCACCGTGAGTACCAACCTGCTCAGAGACAGTTTTTAACGTGATCCCCCCCCCCCCCCCTCCTCGCCAACCCACGGCCTTTGTTTCAAAGGCAAGAGTGGACTTTCTAAAGAAGACGAAGGTAGGATACAAGGAAAAAATCCTCGCAAAATTCGACTGTAGAATTTTTCGTCTCACGCCTACTACATCCTCTGGTAATAATGCAAACAACTTGTACCGCCGTTGGCTCTAATTGTTCAAAGTTAAGTCTGGTGAAAGACACAAAAATTAGCCTCTCCCACAAGATCACTTCCCCGCAACTAAAGAACCAAAGAAATGCAGCAAGAGAGACAAAAGAAATAAAGGAAGAAGGAAAGGGAAGGAAGAGATACCGTTTGCTTAAAAACACCAAATAAATTTCCTCTCCGTTCTGTTGACCTTTACGGATGACTGTAGCGCCAACACTTTTTAAGAAAATGAATTATTCGCACGAACTGGATGTCTATGTTTCTTAAAACGCCATGTGGCAGGGCTGTAACTGCGAAGTTCGTTTCTCCGTCCGCTGTGTCCTCATGCGTGGATCCGCATTGGTTGTCAAAAGGCACCGCAACATTCTCTGTGCAGGGCACTCCCTTGGTCACGCCTTTGATAAGGCATTAAGGATGCGGTTCGAGAAATACAATGTACCAGTACGATTGTCAGCTCTTAACACATACTTGCTGTTTACCGCACTGATATTCCCATTACGATGTAATTATGGGTATTTGAAATTAACAGGGCACAAATTCCGGAAAGAAAGGATGGTTCGTACAGCACTGCTTCCTGTGGTCCAACCGGAAGACAGAAATGAAAGGAAATTGAATCCAGTCCCATCTTAAATAATCGTCTGTATCTCGTAAAAAGACAGGATGTATTTATTTATCGCAAACCCTCCTTGGGCTTTTCTCGTGGATCATACTGCGGAAAGTGGTTGGTGCATGGAGGCGTGCTGTTCTCGAATAGAAAATAACTCCGTTTTTCTGAGTGAAAAAAGATAGACTAAGAGTCTGAAAAACCTTTTGCAGACTGTCGTCTATCTTGAGTCTAGTACTGTTACTTTATTTGCAGCGCATAAGAGCGCTTCGTCAAAACAGCTTTCAAGAGTCGATGCTGGATGACTTTGCTTCCAGTGCCCTCTGAGAACCTTAAAGTTGGCTTTACTGCCCAATACGTAAGTAATGTGGAAGAGCGCATGTTTTGGAATTTTACCAAGAGGATGTAGAGAAAAATGTAGGACACCAAACCTCTTTTCGCGATTTATCGAAGGTGGTACTAAAAATTAATTACGAGCGGCGTTAACCCTTCTTAGACGGAATTATGTTCGGAGTGTTCGCACGGGAATTCTTCAGAAAGATACTTCTTTACCTCCCGATAATTTTTCCACACTGCAAGCGATTGTCTCCGCGTGTGAGGCAGACATTTTGTTTTGTATTTGACTCTCGGCGTAATAAAGGCTCATAAACTGGCGTTTAATATTGTATCCTGCGTATTTCGTGCCAGGCGCTCGGTATATACGGATCTTCAATAGTTTCCAAGCGCACAAGCGTCCCATATGGCTCTGCATACTTTCACGTTTGTCTTTTGGCAGCTGGGCATGCTGGCCAGTATGGGCTTTGTTGTCGGCTTTTGCAACAATGAAAATCGACTCGGCCGTCTAGGATTGCTTCTTCAATTCTCCACAGGTAAGACACGAAGACCGGCTTTTATGCCGCGCGGCCAACTATGGCTAATTCCCCTTTGACGCGCCGAATAATGAAATAAAACCCGAATTCGACACTCGCCGTTTTCCCGTTTCCGCCTCTTTTTTTTTTGCATCGCGGGCTGGCTATGGAACGAATTCTACGTTGCCTAATTATCTTACTTTCAGTACCGAGCTTAATACGAAACGAGGACGCGCCTGACAAAAAAGAGGAACAAAGCAAAAAAAAAATCGACGGCTTTGGAAGCATTCTTTTTCTTGCTGGAGCCTCAGAGCATGAGTAAAGCGGTTGAAGCTCATTCCAAGGTGCGCATCACGTCTGGTGGCCTAATGGCTGGACTCAAGGGCGCCAGAAAATACGCCTGAGACATAATAAGTGTTGGAGCAAGATATAAAGCCGCAAGCAGTCCGTAGCTGAGCTGACATGGAGACGAGAGGGACGGGTGCAGCAAACCACTGCGGGCGAAAAAAAAAGAGAGAAAAGGGAAGGACACGCGGTAACAAATGGCGCCTAGTCAAGGCTCTGAGATTCGACAGACAAAAAGAAAGAAAGTCATCGGAGCTGGTGGCCTGCAGGTACGATACCTTTTAATTTTTTTTTAAAGCGACGTCTATTGCCTCCACCCCTCTCGCTTCTTTTTCGTCCCACTTGCACTTTTTATTCATTTTGCCGCGTGGTTAATTATGTCCGTCGCCCTTTCACTCTGGATGGGTGGAGCGAAGGCACCTACCCAATAGGTTCACCGCCAGCGTATCCAGGACTGGCCGCGTCACCTCGATGCAAGAATAAGAATGCTATTATGCTCGAAAAACCACAGGCATAAACGATGCTTTGCTGTGGGCGAGCAAGGGGGGGGGGGGGGGGGTTCTATGACATGTGTTCTGGGTGAGAGTAAATCTCGAAAGAAGTTTTGGCCCGATCTTAGTGAGAGACAAAACACTGCTCTGTGCCAAAGGAGTTCGAACATCAACTTCTCACAAAAAATTGGGAGCGGTGTTTCGTAGATAAGCAGTATTCCTAACGGTCATGGATAGGTACTGTACGAAAACTACACGATAGCGTACGGCAAGGTCAGTTTAGTCAGGGACCGTGTGTTCTTTGCAACATTGAGCGATACTGGAATAGGTATCATACTGAGTCGAACTGCGTAAGACGAGTTGTCACCAGTGAAACAGCACAGGGTGGCTATAAGACGGAGTCGGAACACGGCACAGAAAGCGATCAAGACTCGGCATCTGACTGCAGCGGGTCTCTCAAAGGAGAGTGCTTCGTCCTATGTTGCTTTAACGAAGCAAACGCAGTATCTGTCTCTTCAGAGCACCATCATATGTGCGAATCTGTTTCAATTCATGCAATAATTCCCTTTTTCATGCCTTGAGATAAGAAATACGACTTTAAAAAGTTGTCTGGCGGTTTATCTTTGCTAAACATGAAAAAAAGTATGCGAAAGCAGAGTTTGTTGCAGGTGGACACTACCTCCACGTACCTGAAAGCGTGATTGAGGTGTCCACTGACCCAGGGAGCGAGTTTTGCGCGTCTTCACCTTTTTCATCGCCAATGCCAATTTTCCCAGTGCACGCCGGCGGCCAAATAGTATGCGAAAGCAGAGTTTATTGCATGTGGACACTACCTCCACGTACCTGAAAGCCTGATTGAGGTGTCCACTGACCCAGGGAGCGAGTTTTGCGCGTCTTCAACTTTTTCATCCCCAATGCCAATTTTCCCAATGCACGCCGGCGGCCTACGCTCCAATTCCGCGTTTCTGCAGCAGTTTTGTCAACGCCAACGCGTATTGCTCTGGTGTCTTGTCTCTGCCACAACGTTGTCCACGCCAACGCATGCAGCACACATCTATCTGTCACTTCCGCCACAAAGCTCAAAGCGCGAATATTAGTTTGATGGTAGTATTAGTTGACGAAGAAGATGTGAAATGAACAGTGCGAGAGAGTGTTGCAGTTTAACACGATGCATGATCGGCTGCGGCGTAGCATAGTGCTCTCGCGCAGTGCATAGCGAAAGCTGATCTGTTCGCGCCGCCGCGGACTTGAATCCTAGTCGCGGCAATATTTATTTATGGTTTGCCAAAGGTCACTCTCAAGGTCAAGCTTCACACAAACTTATGATCCGGTTTGACCTCGTGAAATAGTTTTCGCTCACTATGACTGTACAGTATGATTAACACTGTGTCGAACTGCACACGGTCGGCAATACTGAGTCAAGCTGCATGGTGTAGGCAGTAGTGAATGAACTGTGCAAGATGGCACACATTCGAATTGCACATTGTAGCCAATACTCAGTACTCAGTCAAATTGTTCACGCAGATAATAATCAGTCGAACTGCACAAGGTAGGTAATAATCAGTTGAACTGCAAAGAGTGGACAGTACTGTCTCAAACGGCACAGGGCAGGCAATACTGAGGCAAACTGAGCATGATAGAAAATAATGAATCGATCTGTACATGGCAACAAAGAGTCGCATTGCACAAGAGAGTCTACTCAGTCGAACCGCACAGGGTAGGTGTTTCTGTGTCGAAAAGATCAAGGTAGGCGATAACGAGTCGAACCGGAAAGGGTAGGCATTCCTGAACGTAACTACACACTGTAGGCATCAGTGAGTGAAACTGGGCAGGGTAACGGAGTAGAACTGCACAGGTAGCTAATGCTCATTTGGTCTGGGCATGTAGAGGAGAGAGGGGGAAACAAATTTATTACGACGCAGCACTGAGCCTCGAGAATATCCTGCAGCAGGGTCATCAAATCCATCTAGTACGTCAGCTGGTCCGAGGCTAGCCAGGCCGTCTACGTTGGCGGACAGGGGTATGGTAATGGGGGCATTCAGTGGCAACGGGGTAGGAGAATAGGGAATGTTCCAGGTTAGCATAAGGCTCGTGGCAATTTGGGCATGCAGGGCAGGGTGAATCCACCAAGAACGCCTTCTGTGAAACGACAAATGTCTGGGAAAGCGTTCGTGCGTCAATATTTGTGCCAAAGTGCACGAAAACCAATCTGTCCAGAGGTAAGCAACGACAGTAAAAGTATCCTGCACGTTTCTTCCTGCTGAGCATCAGGACAACAAGGGGGGCGGGAAACTCATTTCTCTTGGAAAGAAGTTACGGTTTGATAATAAAGCTCTCTGGCTGCACAGGAATTGCATCTAAGCGCCCTTTTCGCATCGCATTGTAATAGGTAGCGCTTCAAAGGCCGCCGTGGCCACTTTCTGTGACGTCACAAGCTTGTGTCCATCGTAGCTGATATCTCTCGCTCAATCCAAAGCCGTCAAGGCGCAAAGCCACCTCTTCCAGGACTTTAATTCATATGCAGGTCTCAAGACATCGCACCGCGCGGCCGTGAAGACGAAGCTATACCTCACCTCATTCGATCGTCTTTGCAGTGGCGTTGGTGCCAACTTGTGCAACTGCCATTATGCGCATCATCGTCCGTTGAAAACAAGCTTTGCAGAAGCCTGACAGGCCGGCTTCGCTCCACTGTTGTTGTCGGGCCCTTGTTGTGTCGAACAACAGGAAGAAGCTCAGGGCTCGAAAAAGCAGTACGCGGAGCAACGATAGGCGTATGTCGCTTCTATGATGTGCACACCAGTCTGCGCAGTCGCGCAATTACTTTCACCAAGCGAATGTTACTTACAGTGCTGTCCTTCTTCATCACGCCGGACACACGCTCGAAAGCGTGAGATCTTGTTACAAGCCGTTACAAACCGTGTCAGGCCGCATATGGTCGTGCCGCGTAGGGACCTGAAGGGTAAAAGAAATACGTCCAATACATCTGTAAACACTTGTAAAGCAAGTGTTTCTAAAACAAGTGCAAACACTTGCTTTGGAAGCAGAAATACATGTAGCGTATGTCGCTTCTATGATACGCACACCAGTCTACGCAGTCGCGCAATTACTTTCACTCAGGGAATGTTACTTACAGTGCTGTCTTTCTTCATGACGCCGGACATACGCTCCAAGGCGTGAGGTCTCGTTACAGGCTGTTACAAACAGTGTGAGGTCGCATATAGTCGTGCAGCGTAGGGACCTGAAGGGTAAAAAGAAATACGTCCAATACTTCTGTAAACACTTGTGAAGCAAGTGTTTCTAAAGCAAGTGTAAACACTTGCTTTGGAAGCAGAAATATACGTCCAAGCGAAGTAGTATCTGTTGTGTAATGACGGCATAAGCGGCGCTTGTTACAAGCCGATCGCGAATATGTCGTCCAAGGTCGAACGGAAAGGGACTTCGCTTCTCGGAGCGCCCACGCCGTGCGCAGTGCAGAGCTTCTTCACTGCGAGCGAAGCACGGGCAGGTGCATGCCGCTCACGTCCAGCCACATCTTCATCGTCGCACGACGCGCAGTGCGCGGCTCGCGGCGGGGATTCCCTGAAGCGAGAGCCATCCATGCAGCAGAATTGTTTTCCACTTCGCGGCGCCTGAATGGCGAATGTGTTTCATTCAAAAACATTCCTCCTACACAGTTGTTCAACGATGCCCGCCGATGCTTTTCGAGCGCTCTGTGTTTACGCTCCCGGCTGGGAACAGCTACGGTATTTTGAAGACAACCTTAACAGCGGGTGTTGCTAATTTCCGCAATTTATCCGTTTTTTTCTTTAACTAAGTAATGGGGTGTTTCTTTTCTTAGTTCTCGACCTTAGCTGTTCACGAATTAATAAGCGAACGATCGAAGCAAGCTTGGATGCTGTTTGGCCGTTGCGGCTAGGGCCGGAATGTGGAGAAAAAGATGCCACCTTTGATGCCACAAAGATGCCAGGTAATTTACTGGTATTTCTTCATTCATGACCTTCCTTCTTATGGTTCATTATCTTTAGCCGATATATATAAATAAAGCAGTCGTTGCTTTCCGTAGACATCGTCTGTTCTGTACCAATAAAGGCCGGACTTAACAGCACTAGTTGGGCCGTGGGAATATTTTCCTACTTTCTGTGCGGAGAATCATTTTGATGTCATCATAAGGAAATAAATAAATAAATAAATAAATAAATAAATAAATAAATAAATAAATAAATAAATAAATAAATAAATAATGAAGGCTCGATCCGATTATACGCATGCCTAACCTTAAAGCACCCTTTTCTCAGTTGTTTTGGTTTATGGTGGTTTAACGTCCCAAAGCGACTCAGGCTATGAGACGCCGTAGTGAAGGGCTCCGGAAATTTAGACCACCTGGGGTTCTTTAACGTGCACCGACATCGCACAGCACACGGGCCTCTAGAATTTCGCCTCCATCGAAATTCAACCGCCGCGGCCGGGATCGAACCCGCGTCTTTCGGGTCAGCACCCGAACGCTGTAACCACTGAGCCACCGCGGCAGGCTTTTCTCAGTTGTGAGTTCCATTAAAAGAAAAATATTCATTCCGGTGGCGTAAGCAAGTATCGCCGCAGAGAGTCTGCCGCTTACAAAATTTCCTTTTCTTGATCCTTGTCCAGGTGCAGTGCTGGGCAAAGACTGTCAAAGACAGCGTCTAGTAGCACCAGATTATGTTTGCCGAGTCTTCTTTTTGTCTTCTTTCACTGTTCACAAATCGGCCTCAGCTGCGTCATTCTGCAGCATGATGTGAGTGCATTTTACATGCAGTATGTTATCAGTGACCGGAAACACTGGGCAAGGAACACCCGACAGACGGCGCGATATGACGTTTCTGAACATCCAAAGGAGAAAGCCGCCTTCACTGACAGATATAGTTGCGAGTTCCGAAGAAAACGACTCCATTCTTGCCGAAACGTAACAGGTGCGACATCCACACAACCTCCCCTATAGCACCCGACTGCGGTTTCTGCAGCATTACTCTTTTTGATTACGCAACGTGCCGCCACCGAAAACGTCCTGGCGAGGAGGTCGCTAGAGGTTAATGTATGCCTCTATGCACGGTGAGTCATCGAGTTAACCTTTATCGGGGAAGCCTACCAACACGGCTTAACTTCAAAGGCCCGTTCAAACATAACAAAAACATAACGTTGTCCACCTGTGGCTTCCCTTGAACCGAGTGATGTCTGCGTCCCCTGTTTCTCGATGGCCTGTATCGTGTCTGAGTGTGTGTGCACTTGCTCTTCCCAGCACCACCGCATGCACTGGTACACACGGTCTGTGTGGGGGCTGGCGTGGGCTCCCAACACACCAAGTTGTACGTGCACACTCGACGGGAAAGCCACCACGCGATAGCACGAGGGGGTAGCAGGGTCTGGTCTTGATCAAGGCACGGTGGTGCAGCCATGGAAAAACTCGAGCATTCACGCGATGACGTCAACGCCGCGGGCTATTCTCACGGGCACAGAGCCGGCCTCTCTGTCTCAGGCTACGTGACCGGTGGCCGCGGCCGTCTAAAACTGCGCACAACGCCGGAGATGGCACGACGTCTTTTTTATACGCTTTCTTACATCGTAAATTCGTGTCCGGGATTCGGACAAACACCCGCGTCCCTGCAAAACAACAACAAGCGTTGGAAAACAATGCACAAAGCGAAATTCGATGGCACAGCTTTTGCATTGCTCATCGACTTCTGGGAAGTCGGTGGGCAACGCACGAAACGACTGCGGGCCCCAAGAAGCGCCTGCCGCCGCATAATGAACACATAAATACTTTCGTCGATATTCTGCATGCAAATGTGGTGGGGGAATCCCGAGAGCTCAGGGATCATTAAGCTAAGAATTACGACCACTTGCTGATAAGCCGCTTTTAAAGAGCTACAATACACAGGGCCGAAATAATGAGCATTTCCGGCCTGTCAGGCACAGTCGCAACTCGCAAGGCAGAGCGATATAATATGAGCATAATATAACAGTGCTTTTATTCAGTTAGGAAAATAACTATTAATTCTCCTCCTCCATTTTTTGAGATTCCGGAATGATCTTCTCATCTTGTGGTATGTTGCATAAATTACTACTTGTGTTTCTTTGTTGTGTCTGTGTGAACATACACGTGGGACCGCTAAAATGTTTTTGTGTTTTCCGTATTAAGACTAATGGGTACAGAAGCCCCAGTCAGGCAGGAATACAGAATTTTGCTTCTGTAGCCTTCCTTGGGTACCTTCAAGGAAAAATAAAGACTATTTCAATTAAATACCAACTGAACATAGCCGGTGAGATTTTTCTTCGATCTTCATGTGTATTGGACTGCGTACAACATACACCGGCACTCATTGTCCTGTTTTTCTTTGCGGATAAGAAATTGTTTGCTAGCAACTAACAAATTACAAGCTTGTCTGACATCTAACGCGGATTATCACTCACACTCTGACAGAAAAACACCAGAGTGGGCAGAAGAAAAATCTACGACCTGTGCACGCAATGTGTGAAAAGGTTTTCATGGCCCGCGTTCTCGGCAACTGTTTTACTGAGCTGGAAGCAATGGTTGCACGCGCTTCTTATTACTTATTCCTTGAGCAAAAGGTATTGTCACAACGTTCTTTATACTGTTCCATTTACTGACCTCTCATGTCTTGTTTCTATTTTTCTTCAGTCGCTCATTATAAACGGAAGAACTTCTGAAGAATAAGTACGTTTTTTTTTTTGTTTCTACGTACGCTCTGTTCTAGAAACAGAAATAGAAAAGCTTTTACACGCTTGAAAAGTGCAATGGACATCGACCATGGAGGCATGCGTCCGGCTTTATGCTTCACACTGGCTAAAGAGAAAAGGAAGTTGCAGGAAAAGGGAGAGAGTGAACGTGGGTAATAAAGGTGCCCTAACAGCTCGTACGCGTGGGTGCCCTGGCACTCAGAAGCACAATGCTTTCGCCGTGTGCAGCCGCTTCTTCTCCGCACCCACTTACTAAAGCAACAAAGTGCCCGGCCTGCTCGCAGGGATGCGCTTTCCATCAGCTAAGTATGCCTTCCATACCCACGCTGCCTTTCGCATTGTTACTAGTCGCCACAATCGACCATTTCTCAGGCCTCGGTGGCCGAATGCATTCTCCGTAGTCAAAGAGGAGGCTGTGGTTACTCGCGAGCCGGTCAGACTCCGTTCCCGGTCCATTCCCGCGCTGCTTTCAACCGCTCGTCACCATCCTGCATGGTTTCACAGGAGTCGCAATAGCTTTTGTTGCGTCGTTGTTGGAAGTAAACCATTCGCTGGTTTCTGCTCAAGAGTGATGATTATGCGGTCTGGCATGCCTTCGTGAAATAAAAAAAAAAGGACAAAGGAAAGAGAAGACACCGACGCGTGGCTGACCGATAATTGTCCGGAGTGCACCGGGCCTGGCCCGTACAGCTTCCGACGCATTCGCAGTGCCGAAAGGAGAAACAATGCCTCGGACACAAAGGAACTGCACTGTCATCGGAAGAGGGTGTCACGGGCAGTATTTAAGCAGCGGAAAGCGTTCTCCGCCTGAGGAACCCCCCTTGGCGCCTTCAGACGGAACGCCGCCTCGCATGGCCATACGTTGGACCCTTAGCGTTCCGCGCATCTCCCACAGAGGCCGTTAAGCGTGAAAAGAGCCCTTCACCCGTTCCTCGTATCTCCTTTCCCTTCTTGCAAACGCGCCGAAGCCGGAGACGACGGCGACTGGTCGCTTAGCGTGTGCGCATCACGACGCTACGAGCGCGGTACGGTCACGTGGGAAAGAGGAGAGACAGACAGTCCTGCTGGCGTTTCTTCTGTCTTCGTAACAATGGGTTTGTTCCATCCCTCCCCCCTTTCCTCAGTGCAATCGCGCGCTAAGTCTCGCAAGGCATGAGGAGAGGGGGGGGGGGGGGGGGGGCAATGCCCGCAGGACGGAGGCATCAAACCGTATGATCAAACACTTCGTGTCGGTCAGCCAAGCGATTCGTTGATTGCGCTCCCGACTTTGCTTCGCGAATGACTGATGACTGGCTGACGCCTCTGTCCACTCCAGTCGGTTAGCAGATGGCCGGTGTCACCAGCCGAAGTTAGATGCCAACATCGTGAATCGAGCCATCCAAGTGGAGGTCGATGACGTCGAACACCTTGACTGCCTACTTTCATCGTGGGAGGGCATCTACTAGTGTTTGGGTAAGAGCTGCGCATTTTTTCGTCCGTGCAAGCGGACAACAGTTCCATAAGTTCAAAATAAAATTAACGCACCATCCTAAATTATCGCTTCAGTTATTTGTCGCGATAAGACCACGATATGTGACCACGAGAATACTGTACTTTTTACACCCCCCCCCGCCCCCCCCCCCCCTATTAATGCCCAACCCAGGGCCCTTAAGGGATAATAAATGATGATGGTGATGAAGAAAGAAACGAGAGGGTCGAGGGTGTTGATTTCTTCTCCCCTCGAATGTCCAGGCAAGCTACTGCAGATGATGACCACCAATGACGGACTGCACACGTGCTAATATTCTGCACACTACATGGGTGACGGAACTCTGGACTAATGCGTAGCAGGACTTATTTCGCCACGAAAGCGGCCCTACAAGGAATGCCTGACCTCAATCTATCGTTTTGAAGAAAGACGAACAATGCTGGCCCTTCTCACATTAGATAATAAAACACGAAGCGATAAACCAGATCAGGTGAGTGCTTTTGTGATCTTTACTAGGGTGTTCCTCTCAAAGAGAAGTTTAACCTCTTCGTTACTTCTCTTAGCATGTGATAATTTGTTTCTAGAAAGGGCAGTTTTGCAGTTGTGTATGCCTAGCGTGTCACCTTTTTCCGTCTGTACGTTGCTGCTGTAACTTACCTTGTTATTTTAAACGCACTTGTTTGTCACGGTAGTCTTTGACTTTGAGTCCACCCCTAACATCACACTGACGTTGGAATAAAGGCGTTCGTACTTGCAACATGCCCAGGAGCATTCACAGCAAACTTGCCGTCACACAAACACCGCCCATTTTCACTCTCATCCGACTACGAAAAAACAGGGCTGAAATTACCGCGTAGGACAGGGCACGAAAACGAAGAAAAACAAAGTGATACCACCAAAAAATAAGCCGCCGAAGCTTGAAAAAAAAAAAAGGTCGTGCCTCTGACACCACCGGCCCCTTGCATGCTATTGTGATGCCGCACTTATTTGTCGAGAGTCGTTTGGTGCCGGCGCCCTCTTGAAGACCATCTTCGTCCCATGCGAAGATGTCTAACAGAGATGTGTAACATTCTCCCGTTTCACAGTTTGACGTCATAGCTGTCACACTGTGTCCGTGTCACGAGCGCGGCATCCCTTCGTGTATCTGCTCAGTGTATCTTCTGCCGGGCGCAGCTACACAGAGTGCATGACCGAGGCGCGATAGACTGCAGCGGCCCGACAGGCGCCGCTGAAACAAAACAGCAACGACAGCGCAGCTCATGCCTAGCACTGGGCTTAGCATGCCTCGATGTCCATCTTGGTCGTTTAGAATGACGACAGTTTAGCCATTCAGTTTCAAAGACTGAGCGTTTAAAGGGCACATTTACTGTGCTGAAAGCCCAACATTCCGGGCGGCCAAGAGTACGAGGTCGTCCGACAAAGCTGCCAGGCACATAAGTCCCGCTTCAGGCATAAATTAGAAGCTGCGTGTCCTCACCCCTGGCCTACGCAATCCTTGTCAAACAAAATGGTGTCTCCAGACTGAACAATTACGGTAACCACATTGAATTGAGGCTCTGACATGAAGGAACCACCGCAGAAAAAATCACGCGAGGAGCGCTCGCCGCCGACGCGGTTGATCGGAACATCTCACTGCGCTACACTACTCCGCATAGCTACACGCTCTCTAGCCTATTTTGCGTTACAGAGTGGATCACATTTGGAGAAGGTGTCTTATAGCGCAATCTCTCTAATTATCAGCGCTTCGCCTTCCTGTTTCAAGCACTGAGGTTTAAATTTGGGTGTTCCTACCCTACTGAAAAATGTATACAGGTTTGAACGGGTCAGCAAATAGGATTATGGCACATTTGGTTTGGCTTTATAGGATGGACGTCCCAAAGCGGCTCAATCTATGAGGGACGCCGTAGTGGAGGGCTCCGGATAATTTCGACCACCTGGGGTTCTAAACGGGCACTAACAATGCACAGTACACGGAATTTTCACATTTTTCCTCCATCGAAGTGCTACCGTAGTGGGCGGGTTCGAACCCACGACTTGCATGCACTGTGTGATGTAGGTGCACGGTAATTAATCACGGGTAATGGTAGTTATACGGAGCCCTCCACTTAGGAGTCACTCAAAGGCTGAATCGCTTTGGAAGCTTCATCCTATACTGTTATACGAAATGTGTCATAATCCTACTTGTCTCCTATTCAAACCTGTACACATTTTTCAATAGGGTATTTCGCTTCAGTCATGTTTAAGCCGGCCTTTAGCAGAGCCCCGCAGTTTGTTATACTGTCGCAAAAACATGAATAACCTCCGGTAAGCACGGTCAACGAATTTATTCGTAGAAACCGCCAAAGAGAGGGAAAGTTTTTATTTGTAACATAAGTACCCTGGTCCAGAGCTCGAGCGGTGCGTCTACACCTAATCTGCCAGGATAAAGAAGTGCAGGGCATGGGGGATTGCGAGCGTCGGTAAAAGACGTTGCACCACCGACAAACTCCAGATGGTTTGCTGGGAGTGCGAGCCAGCTTTCCCAAAGTCATAGCGCGCAGTTGTCGGAGAAGCTGCTTGTAAGATGTTGGGCATTTGCGATCCCCTGCGGGACACGCTTACAAAGATTTCTTTAGAAAGTCTATAGACTGTCCATAGAGTTCTTTCTATGAAGTCTCTAGACTGCCTATGGACAAATGTAGGATGTTGGGCATTTGTGATCTCCTGCGGGCCACGCTTACAAAAATTTCTTTAGAAAGTCTATAGACTGTCCATAGACTTCTTTCTATAAAGTCTGTAGACTGCCTATAGACAAATGCTAGAGAACAGTCTACATGCAATACAAATCGTATAGACAGTCTGTAAATCATGAATAGTCAAAAAGAAATATCTATAGGAATGCAATAGAGTCCCCTGCGGACACGGTTCCAAACATTTCTTTAGAAAGTCTATAGACTGTCCATAGACTTCTTTCTACAGTCTATAGACTGCCTATGGACAAATGTAGGATGTTGGGCATTTGTGATCCCCTGCGGAACACGCTTTCAAAATTTCTTTAAAAAGTCTATAGACTGTCCATAGGCTTCTGTCTATAAAGTCTATAGACTGCCTATAGACAAATGCTAGAGAAGTCTACATGCAATACAAATCGTATAGACAGTATATAGACAGTCTATAGATTATGAAGTCAAAAACAAAGATCTATAGGAATGCAATAGAGTCTATAGACTGTCTATAGACCATTTTTGTCTATAGACCACTGTCTATAGACTGTCTATAGACCATTTTCCTCCAAAGCGTGGAGGAGCGGCGGCGGCAGGGAGCGGGCGGCAGGCACAGGGGGCAGGGTAATGCTGGACTCCCTTCGTGGCTTGTCTGCCCCGCAAGCATACAGGTAAAAATGCAAAAAAAATACTATGAAATCCTGTTCAAGCCGGAAATCGAACAGCGGAGCTGTCTGATGTTCGTATCAGTTGATGAAAACAACGATGTGCCGCCACCCGTTGCGATTTCCATGCATAACACGCTGCTTATTCCAGCTTCCGCCTCCTATGGACAAGCTGCTCTCTTTTTACCTTATTTATTTTGTTGTCCGTGCCTGAGGCCTTCTCAGACTAGCTTTCTCGCCGCATCGATAAGTGGAAAACCTGATATTATTGGGTGTGACCTTTTCAAGGCCTCATTAAAGTTTCTCACTTTTCCATGTTCACACTGCTGTGGCCGGTGGCGTAACATCGCCAAGACGTGACGCCAGCGAGCGATTGCGGGGGCAAGTGCGCAAGAGAGCGAATGCGGAAGTGCTGCGCGTTTCGCAGTTCCCACAATAAGTGAAGTCTGCGCTAGGGTTCGAAAAGGAATCAGGAAGCAGTATAGGTGACGTCGATTCGATAATGTTGGGCCACATCTTACCTTGCGCTGTCTTTTTTTTTTTTTGCTTGCACGTCCGGGGACGAAGGTGAAGACGAACGCCCAGCGAAACGGAGCGGCGAAAGACTCACTGCAATTCGACTGAGCGAGTTCCACTAGGCCAGCTGTAGCTATCGCGTCACTCCAGGTTTAACCAGAGCTAAACCACAGCCATCTTTTTTTTTCCCCACGTAACCGCATCCTGTTTTGAACGCCCACAAAGCACCTGGTGTTCAGCATGATCCGCTGACGTAAAAAAAAGGACATAAAATAAATAAATAAACTTGGAAAGCGATGCCTTCCGACCGCGGCGGCTGCGTTTTTATGGAGGAAAAACGCTAAGGCGCCCGTGTGCTATGCTATGTCAGTGCACGTTAAAGATCCCCAGTTGGTCGAAATTATTCCGGAGACCTTCACTACGGCACCCCTCTCTTCCTTTCTTCTTTCACCTCCTCCTTTATCCCTCTCCTTACAGCGCGGTTCAGGTGTACAACGATATATGAGACATACTGCGCCATTTCCTTTCCCCCAAAACCAATTATTATTAATATTAAGCGATGCCCAGCTTTGAAATCCAAGTGGTCAAAGAAAGTTACAGCGGTTCTTCAAGACAAGTTAACATCGCAAGCTGAACAACTAATCACTGGCGATGAAGTTAAACAGGGTGTTGGGTCGACAAAAAGCAGATTAACAATCGAATAACGCTGAGTTTTACCGTAAACATCTCTGAAGGAGAATTACTTTTTTTTCCTGGGTAGATGCGTGTTATTATTAAAGCGAAATGTTACAAGAAAGCATTCAGCTGACTAAAATTGGCGCTATATGCAATGCCGAGAACAATCTTATAGCGATGCATACGAATTGTGCAAAAAAGCACTCTATACACCCGGTCACGGAGTTTAGAAAGGAGAGCACAGAAACAATACGCCGTACTCTGTATGTAGAGGGATACAGATTGAAGCGCTGGACGCCGCAAACCGAACGCGGTTTCTTTTTCTCTTCAGACTGGAGAAATAGCGCTGGTTGATAAGTATGAATGCGAGGTCCGCTTGCCGCTTCGTACCGTCCATTAGGAATCGCACAGGTCTGCAGCAGCTGGCACATTTCAAAGAAACAAAAGACGCAGATTAGTACTGTTTATAAAATAGTCGCCGTATGACTTCTTAGTACGGGACGAGGAAGTGCTGCCGTCAAGCGCGGTCACAGACAAGGCAAAGCATAAGTTACAATACTTCTGCATAGTCAAGTTCGAACAACCCGTCAGTCCATGACCATGAAAGAACCTGACTGCCTTGATTGCAGCCTTTCCCTCTAAAGTTTCCCGTGTGAAAAGTATACCTATAGAGTGCTGCTTTATCGAAGAGTCTCTACGCGCATTCTGCTCTTGTTACGCCAACGCGCCTCTGTTTAAAGTCGCCAACAATTTCCAGCTTCGGAGCGCGTGCGCGCTTGACTGTTGTAGCCGAGATGTCCGATCTCGCGATGATTGCTTGTCACCGAGCTATCGCAACTTATTTCAGTCGCAGAGAAGGCTTCATTATCGCGAGTATACCAAAGAAAATGAATTTCTGTTTTGGTTGTCCTGTTCAGACTCGTAAGAAGTTTGACCTAAACTCGGTGTTCGAGTTTGAGTTGGTTGTTCATCAGCATCCAAGTCAAAATCATCACGGACAAACCGGAAGCGTTTTTCCACTGTAACTTACATGAACCGCTGCGCCACTGCGCCAGGACTGGTATGATGACTCTCAGTGATCTGTCAACGCAAAGGAGAGAATGACCTTCGGCATATATGGTCATTAACCCATTATCGTTATCCAACCAACTGCCATCAGTGAACACTGGGTCTGAACACCATAACCGAAGTGAAAACCGAACTGCTAGCACACCTAATTCGCATTCAGGTTAACTACGCATATCGACCGTCGTTTCATTTTGCTCCATGCATACATGCATGCTGCCCGAAGTTACGCAGAGCTTCCAACATTACTGGCCTTTATCATTAATAATAATAATAATAATAATAATAATAATAATAATAATAATAATAATAATAATAATAATAATAATAATAATAATAATAATAATAATAATAATAATAATAATAATAATAATAATAATTCGTTTTGGGGGAAAGGAAATGGCGCAGTAGCTGTCTCATATATCGTTGGACACCTGAACCGCGCCGTAAGGGAAGGGATAAAGGAGGGAGTGAAAGAAGAAAGGAAGAAGAGGTGCCGTAGTGGAGGGCTCCGGAATAATTTCGACCAGCTGGGGATCTTTAACGTGCACTGACATCGCACAGCACACGGGCGCTTTAGCGTTTTTCCTCCATAAAAACGCAGCCGCCGCGGTCGGGTTCGAACCCGGGAACTCCGGATCAGTAGTCGAGCGCCCTAACCACTGAGCCACCGCGGCGGGTCCTTTATCATTAGCAGGAATTCGAGAGAGGCGCTAAGGCGATCGTGTGCTGTGCGATGTCAGCGCACGTTAAAGATCCCCAGAGGGTCGAAATTATTCCGGAGCCCTCCACTACGGCACCTCTTTCTTCCTTTCTTCTTTCATTCCCTCCTTTATCCATTCCCTTACGGCGCGGTTCAGGTGTCCAACGATATATGAGACAGATACCGCACCATTTCCTCCCCCCCCCAAAAAAAAAACTATTATTAGTTCCCTTGGCTACCACTACGTGGTGCTAGCCTCGAATTTTCAAAAATAGCGCGTTGACATCATTCGTGACGTAATAAAGAGAGAGAATGATCGCAGTAGCTGCAAGACAGAACGTGATAGGCCGCTAGGCTTAGCGGAACTGACGTTGCCCTGCCACGAAAGTTTGGTAATGTTATGCGATTTGTACCGCGACCGTTCTGGGTTTAAAGAACCGCTACCGCTCTGCGCCCTAGTGTTTTTTAAGCGACCGCTGCGAACTTCGCCGAGCACACAGCATCGCTAGTGGTCCGGCACCGTCCGAACTGAACTGTAACGCGCAACATGCTCCCTCTACGCTCTGCTGTCTCCCGCCTCGTGGCTGCTATCCTTTCTCATCGCCATCTCTCAAGAGTAAAACAAAAGCGAGAGGCCTGCATCGCATTCCTAATGAGGCCCTGAATGACGTCAGGGCAGCCGCGTCAAACGAAAGGAGTTGTGTGTCCAGCGTGTCAGCAGAGTCGTGTGTCGCAGCCTCCCCCCAGTCTGCCTGCTCGCTCAATCTTCACACACCGTTTCGCGTTGAATTGCGATCCTTTTTTTTTTCTCCTCCCTTCTAATCTCCGACGGTGAGTTCAAGGCCGAACGATAGTCGCGGTGACTGCTCGCTCTCGCCGTTAACCACGATTAAACGAAGTGTAAAAGGAAACGGGAGCTCAGAGATTCAAAACACGCCGAACTTGTAGCGTGCAGTATCGTTGTGGCCTTTTGCTGCTCGCGAAACAGAAGGAAAAAGAAAAGAGATTCACCCGCGAACAATATTATTGGGAGGTTCGTAATTCGCGCTAAAATCTTTCTACAAGGGGGCGAACAGCCTGCAGATATGCTTGTTATTCGTGCTAACTACAAGGGTCAGTCTGGGCAACACAATGTTATTAACATTCTTAATCAGTATCGGCGCGCAGAACAGTTCTGATTCAAAGAGCTCCGACAACAGTTATCAGCCTGCAGTTAGTGGTGTTGGCGTGTTTGTTTCTCTTTGATTTTAATTCAGTTCATGAAGTTACCTTATCTTATACGTATGTTTCTTTTCTTGTTTACAACGTTGCCAAGCTTTATGAATTGTTAATTCTCCAAGACTCATAGGCCAGTAATAGGGCCATATTTACTCTGCACAACATTTTCAATCAATCAACAATTGCTCACATTCCTCGGGAGAACAACGCTTATTTATTTCCTGTTTTATTTTATACTTTCAAGACATTTCCTCAAAAATATTTTGTGAGCTGTGTCAAGCTTCGACTCAAAGCTTCAAGCCTGGAAACCCTTTCCGGGCTTTGAAAATGCTGTGAGATATAAAATTCCAAAAATTCAAGAATATGACTTCCTCAGCACTGAGACATTTTCAGCCGTTATGTCTAGCTCATGATTAACGCATCAACCACAATCTTATTAGAGTAGCATTTGCTGCTATGGTATTTGGCTGCCATTGCTTCGCCTCTCCTCTGCGCCGATACGTATTGGTCGCCGGCAACGGTGACAGCGTATAATGGTGACATGCTCCTCACTGATTCAGTGAGGAAGATATTACCTTTGCGGCGAGAAGTGCGTTGCCAATGCGTCCTAAGTGAATTTATTTGTACTTGAAATTTGTATCTTGGAAGTGCATATAAACTAGGAATTTCGTATAATGCCATGCATGCACTGTAGGAACGGATACCTGCGAAGGGTCGGGTAGTGGCCCTTCTATGTACTACATGCAACATGCAATGTGCTCTACTAAAAATTACAACCCCCATCGCTGACGTCTTTGTTTACCTTTTTAGTAAAATTACCTGCAATATAAGTAATCATCCATTTTCTCTTTCCTTGCAATAAAAAAAGAAAAGAAAACGTTCGGGAGGTAATACGCACCAAGCTTTATCGATTTAAAATACATTGCCCTCGGCGTCCATTTTACTTCTCTCTCTCTCTCTGTATATATATTGTAAAGACGCAAATCAAACAAGGAATGTGGACAGCCAAAATCTCTGTTAACACAGCGCGCTCCGTAGCCAAGCGTTCGTGAGCGCCAAAACTGAACTTCGTCAGCTTCGTCTTCTTCGGCTTTCTCTCCTTCGGCGGCACTGGCCGCTGGGGCATCAAACCCCAATTGTCTGTTTTACAACGCACACACACACACACACACACACACACACACACACACACACACACACACACACACACACACACACACACACACACACACACACACACACACACACACACACACACACACACACATATATATATATATATATATATATATATATATATATATATATATATATATATATATATATATATATATATATATATATATATATATATATATATATATATATATATATGTATATATATATATATAGCAGCAAACAACCATAAAAACCAAGGAGGTGGTTTTAGTGACTGGGCTATCAATAAAAGCAGATGTGTGACTGCGGCGAGGAGTGTACATACGGTATATGTGTTCTCCAAGCAGGGCTACGTCGCCGGTAATGAACTTAGAGCGGTCAGGCTCCATTCATTGAGCTACATCTGATCCTTCAACCGCTAGATTACAACACCGCCTCGGTCGATTCAGTCACGATTTATTTGGCCACGGTAGGTGACCACAATGGTCGTGGACCCTTGGTAAGACTGCTAGCCCATGTTCAATTATAACGACAGAACACGCTTTAATGTGTGTGATGTTATGGATCATCAGTGCGCGTGTTAAATCAAAAGAATAACGACGACAAAGGACAGAAGTGCGCAGATGTGATTCCAAGGTCTACCCCGGCAGCAGTGAAGCATCATTCCAGCGTGCGCAGTGTCCACGACCGCGTGGCCCACACCGACGTGCCACGGGCCTCCGCAACAGGCCGAGCACGGGACAATGCTCCGGCGGCGGCCGAGGGCAGGATACGATTGGAAACAAGAAGACACCGCCGCGGAACGATGAGGGAGAGGGGGGCGTACTACGCTTCGCACGCACCACGGCACGGCAGCTGTGTGCGCCGAAGAGCCTCAGCTCTTTATCTGCCGGTTTCGGCAGCGTAGCAGCCGAAGCAGCAGCTTCTCGGCAGGGATCCTGTTGCTATGGGCGTTGGGAGATGGCGTTTTCTTCTCCTGGGCGAGAGGCGCGCGCTGTGTGCGAATTCATCCGCTCGGCATCGCGCAGGAGGATGCGGCGGCGTTCCTCCTCCTGGGATTCGCGGGTGAAAGTGGCACCGTTTTCGCGATTTTCCCCAGGACCGGCCGAGTCGCTTCGCGGGACAAGTAAACGCATATACTGGACTCTCTCGGAGATAGCGGAGGACGCAGCATGGAGTGAGGGAAGCCGCCGCGGATCTGGATTACTCGGGATATCGTTCATGACTCGACCGGAGATACGGATACGGCTATCTCTGTCCGCGTACTTTGGAAAGAGGGTGGGGGAGTAACAGGGCAGCAGTATCTGGGCGTGAGAAATAAAACTCGAGTACCGGAATTGAATTCCGAGTGGCGCATTTCGATTGCTACGTGCTCGGTCTCAAAATCCGGAATCATTGGTCGCACGATCACGTACACCGAGATGTCTAAGCAGAATTTCAGGGTGCTAACTGAGTGAGCCTAACTGGGACAGCTTTTTTTTTTTATCGCAGATGTCTATCCTCGAGTTTGTTCTCCCCCCCTCCCCCCCCCCCCCCCCCCTCCTTAGCTTCTATAAACAATGCAAATGAGCTGGAAGATGCGGAGAAGAAACGGGCTGATACCACTTTTGGACTTCAAGACGAGTGCTTTTGCGACGTCACGGTCTCGTGTGGGATTTCCCATGAAGATCTCTACTTTCAGTTATGGAGGTCGCCCTGCCGGCATCGACCGAGCATTTTCACGGTTAACAATTTAATGAGTCAAAAGTCTCTTCGTGTTATTGGGACTTAGGTAATTCTAGCTTAATATGTAATACCTAACCCTATGCTCTGTCACTGCTTGTTAAAAGGGGCTGCGGACCTTGTCAAGCCACAAAAGGCTTTTTGTTTCGCTGTCCTCAACATTGTAGTGTTGAAATAAATTGAATTGAATTGAATTGAATCTCAACAAAAGTTCGGCCTTCGAAGTAGTCGATGTCACTTTTTTTCTCTTTCCTTTCCCCTTTTGCAGCACAGTATGTTGAAATAACCACTCTGAATGAGACACCGCACCTTTCGTGGTGGGACCCGCCGCGGTGGCTCAGTGGTTATGGCGCTCGGCTGCTGACCCGAAAGGCGCCGGTTCGATCACCGGCCGCAGCAGCCGAATTTCGAAGGAGGCGAAGTTCTTGAGCCTCGTGTACAGTGCGATGTCAGTGCACGTTAAAGAACCCCAGGCGGTCGAAATTTCCGGAGCCCTTCACTACGGCGTCCGTCATAGCCTGAGTCGCTTCGGGAGGCTAAACCCCCATACACACCTTTCGTGGATGACCGCCATACGATGCTTAACTCCAGCCTCAACGTTCCCGGACAGACCAGTGACCCGTACGTGGGGCACTTGAAGCTTGGTCGCGAGCTTGATGGTTTGGCATGAGCACGCACTAAAACAGCGCAAAGGTGGAACATGAAGTCACGCAGACAGGCGCTGACGTGTCAATGTCACTTCAGAGCCCATCTGTGCCGCTTCATTCCTCCTTGTTTTAGTGCGCGCTGATTGGTAGCTGATTGGTTCTTTTATCCCTCCATCCACAACTTCTTGCTGTCCTGAAACTTTTGGTTAATTCATTCCCTGCACAAGGAAGAGCGCGCCCTTGCGCCATGACAGGAATCGATGACTGGCTTTTTGTAGTTCGTAATTTTGAGCTTTGTAACATACGTTGCTGGCTTGTTATGCTTTAGTAAAGTTTTTTTATGGACAAGGCCACTACTGACTTGTGGCAGCCATCGATGCGGTACTGAACATACTGATAACTAGAGAAAACCCTGTGAAAGTAGTTTTTGTTGCACGTATGTATCTGCTGAAATCATTGCGCCAAACCCATTAAAGGCGCAACGGGAAAAGACAGTCTAGAATGAAAAACTGAGGAACCACCTCATGCGGATCGCAAGCGTGTGAAATTTGGAATTATGTCTGTTGCAGTGGACAACGTTTCTATGAGCAGCGTTGGACGCGTTGATGATAGTGACTTTGATTTTTTTATGGCGCAAGGGCATCTGTGGCCAAAGAGCGCCGTGACACAAGGTATTTTCTTCTCAAGGTGGGGTCAGAGACCCATTTCCCCAAGCATTTCACCCTGCAGAAGCCGCACACCAGGCCAGGGGAAAGCTTGTGCCCATTGTGTCACTGTGACAACAATGACGTGACGTGTGACAACAATGACTGCCACCGGGCATGACGCTTGCGAACGCCATTGCCTAAGTCGATAAAGATTCGTCAGCACATCTGGCAGTCATGCGCACGAAAGCCTGATCTTTAGAGCAGTCAAGCTATCGATGCGCGCAATACGGAGGCTGAAATCTTGATTTGTCGCAATCACAATGAAACATAGCGCATGCGATATGTTTTCGCGTACGCTTGAAGGCGTACACGTACCGGCAGCTTCTCTTGAAATTGTTGCATCTGCGCGCACTACCGCAGGCAACAATCATCAGGATAGGGGCATCGAACCTCTCAGGTGCATATATAACTATGTCTCCAGATTTTTCTTTTCTTTCATCAATTCCTCCTGATATCCCTTCGCTATTCCTCTTTTTTTTTCATAGCTATGTGCTCTCCCGGATGTCAAGTCCTTTCTGCTCTTTCCATCCCGCCTCCTGATGTGTGTACTGCATCGTTACATTAAAGGTATTGCGTAATCTTCCTGCATGGCTTGCCGCGCCTGCTTGTCGAACGATGCTGTGAATGAGTAATGTCTTGAGCGGCACTTAGGCGGCTTTTCCCCCGCCATTCCATTTCTGCCTCAGAGGTGACATAAAGGTTTGATTTGACAGGATTCTTTGTTTCTTTACTTCCTTTCTGCTTCCGCTTGTGCGCATAGTACGTGTAGCGAGCGCATGGGTGCTCACGTGTGCACATGACCTGTGTGCGTTTTTTCATAGTATGTGCGCGCATATGTGGGTTGTGGGCATGTTTATGCTAGTATGTAAGTGTGCGTGCATGCGCATGTGTCCATGGTATACATGTTTGCGTAGTCTTTGTGCACGTGTACACATGGTCTGCGTCTCTGTGTGCGTGTGCGCGCGCGCGTCGATGTGTTTATGGATGGCCTGTGTGCGCATATAGATTGCGCGTGTGTCCAGGGCCTGTTCGTACTGATGTATGTACTCTGATTGCCAAAAGTAACCAATCAAAGGGGTTTGTTTCTTAACCATGTATTGAGCACTTATGCTACCCCTTAAACTCTAAATATAAGGTAAAGAGAACCCTGGTCCTCACCTTCAGACACGATTTCGTTTTTGGGGGTGTCGTGAGGGTTCCGCTATACAGTGAAGAAGCAAGCATCGTCGCATGGCTACTTTAGGTAAAGGCGGTACATAGTCGGTGTATTGAATGCAGGGTTGTAGGGCAGGTATGTGTGTGTGCATGTGACCGCCGTCTAAGTGCGCGTCAGTGTTAATGTGCAGTATGTGTACATGTTCTTGTATGCATTTGTGTTCTTAGTATATGTGTGCACGCTTTTGTGCATGATCCATGTTTACATGTGCTTGTTGCGCCTGTGTGCATGATGTTGGCATTTGCTCGTTTATGCGAGGCCTCTGCGTGCGTGTGTGCACATGTGTTCGTTTTATGTGTGTTGGAGTGTGCACTGTCCGTGCGGCCTCTGTGCAAGAGCATGTATGTCTGAGTGTGTATTGTCTCTATGTGCACGCTCTGTTGTGCGAGTGTAGATGTGAGCATAGCTTATGTGAGCGTCTGCGCACTGGAGTGCGAACGTGTGTACAAATTTGCATATACAAGATCGAAGAAACGGAGGATAAATGCTAAAGACGGCTACGGTGTTGACTGTTCTCTAGCAAACACGCCCGTAATAAGGTCCTGTGGTACACTTCACCAAGCATGCTGCCTTAAGAAGCCAATGCTTATCTCCCGCGTCAGCTGTTCGCGCTTTGTTAAGCCTAATCAAGTTCTCGCTGCTTCTGTCCTGTTTTTACCTTGGTTCACTCAGAGTGCTCGCGCGCTACGTACCCACGTGGGGGCACTTTCTCTTTCTTCCTTGGCCAAATCACCCGGTGCTAACTGCTTCCACACATCCGCGATATAACCACGTATAGACCAAGCCAGCCAACACTGACATTCGCAATATCAGCTCCCATTGCGCATCTTGAAACAGCGCTCTTTACAGGCAGATATTTGATACTTTCATCGTTGCTCTTTACGTGGACTCTTTCAACCGTGTGCTAGAACACGCCTAGTTCCGCTTACGGCAGCGAGAGGCAGGTCGGGAGCTCGCCCCGTAAAAGGTCCCCACGTATTGAGCAGTTACAATGTGTCGCTGCTACCGTGAAACATGTGTAAGATGTGTGCATGTCTGCGTCTCCTTCCAACAGGTTCCTCTTTTACGAACATTTTTTAGATCACAGTATATTTTTGTCTGCATGTCCCCTGGATTATATTTAGACAACCCTAATATACACTTTATAGAAAGATGTGTTTATGATGCCGCACATTCTGATGGGGTTTTCTTCGTAAACTATCAACTGACAATTCTCGTAGGACGTTCCCAAAATGTCCATAAAAAGATGCCCTCAGATCTGCAGTAGAAAATGCCTATAAAATCTATCAACAATTCAATAGACAGTATGTAGACTTATATACCCGCACTTGCGTCTATAAGTTGTTAACAAACATGTTTGTGTGTAAAAAGCGTGTACAGAACACGCAGCATTGTGATGAAGAACTTTCATGCCGCATTTCATCCCTGCACTGCTGATTCTATTAAGCTTTAGCCTTGTCGCCCTCATCAGACTCAAATAAATGAGCTAAAACTATTCCTACCAATCATTACGTTTTACTTACTGTCAATCCCCTTTTTTTTTATAAGTCGCCGCGGTGGCTGAGTGTTTATGGCGCTCGGCTGCTGGCCCGAAAGACGCGGGTTCGATACCGGCCGCGGCGGTCGAATTTCGATGGAGGCGAAATTCCAGAGGCCCGTGTATTGTGCGATGTCAGTGCACGTTAAAGAACACCAGGTGGTCGAAATTTCCGGAGGCCTTCACTACGGCGTCTCTCATAGCCTGAGTCGCTTTGGGACGTTAAACCCCCTTAAACCAACCATAACCTTTTTTTATGATCAGAAACGCCTCATGAAAAAACTGTCGTGCGCGAACCGCAAGCACCGGGAAGGCACAAAGATCGATCACTACATGCCTGTTCCGCCACTGTACGTAACTATACATTGAACACAGGTCTCCATAATATTCTTCAAATAGTTCGCGCTGCTTATATATACGTGTGTTTTGTGCAGTCAAAAATGATTTGCCGGTTTTCATTGAAACCGTCTCTGTGTTACAAAACTGAAACAATCAATGACGCTTTTACATGCAACTCCGTGTGCACTGACGGTGCACATTACATTTTCTCAGTTCGATACGAGGCTCGCTATTGGCGATCAAAAGTCGCAGTGCCTGATACCTATATGCCTCGCACGTGAGATGTTTCCTTCTTCTTATCTCCGTGTGTGTCGACCGTACTTATCTCAACAAAGCATAGCACAATGTCACCTCTCAAAGCTTTCGATCTGATATCGCTTCTCTGTCTCCGCAAAGGCCACTCACAGCGTCGTCATTCAGTCTGCAGTGACCTGCTCTTACGGGATACGTTATCGGTGCTGCACACTGTCGGGGGCACAAAGAGGTGTAGAAACCGAGATAAGCGATAACTCCCAGCACTCGCTGTCTTTATTTTTGTGTTTCATTGTTCAGGTTGCGCTATCGCTACATCGGCAGCACAGGGCACGTACTGCCTTTGTAAAGGCACAGCGGAGTGCATGTGGAGAAAGCACTCCGGCTCCCGAGTAGCTGCTCGCGACAGCGACGCTCTAGAGTCGGCGTGACAGTAGACAGTTTTAGCAGAGCGTATTTGCGCCTCCGCTCCGGTAAGCCGGCTAGCGGGAGCGCTACTGCGCATGCGCCGAACGGTCAGACGGGAGCGCGTGAGCGGACCGGCCCTTCCGTTCCGCTCGCGCGCAGTCCCAGCGGAGCGCGAAACGGCGAGACGAGCGCGGCTCAGGCTAGGCCTTCTCACGGTAGGCGCTGGCTCGCAACTGTGCTCGTTAACAAAAACGAAAAAACGTCTGCTAAAAAACAGCATGTGCATATTACCTTACATGTTATAAAATGTTTACGTGCAAAATTATGCCTTTATAGTGCAATGGAAAATAAAGTTATTCTTTTTTTCTTTTGCCTAGTTTCACATTTCAACGCCAGGGGGCTCTTTGTACAGTTCGCTTCGTTCCCTCTCAGCTAAAAAGAAATCTAATGGCCAACGCTCCGGTTAGAGTGCGCGGGAACCGTGAGCGGAGCGGAGGCGCAAATAAGCTCTGCTAAAACTGTCTAGTGACTTCCAGGCCGACCCAGACTGTAATGCTTCGTACGAAGGATGAATGCCGCTGGCGTTTTCTACGTCACATGTTTTACTTAAAAATGCTTCGAAATGGTGAAGTAATTGTTCAGTTATTGGCGTGCTCTGTGTTCTATGCTGTCGCCGTCAGTTTGAATAAAGCTCGCACGCGATTTGTTATTATGAGGCATTGCTTTACAATACATGATTTGCTATGTTGTCCGGCTTGACGGAGAACATCTGCTCGTGATCGAGCTACTGGAACGAATGTTCTGCTCAAGACGAACTGGAGGGTTAGTTGTCTATATATGTGTCACTGTTCTTATCTAACGAAATTAGCTATTTCATATGTCAGCCCTCAATTCCGGCACTGTGGTATTTAGTCGGATTGTTTTTGATGTAATGAAATTTTAAATTGGGGAATAAATTTCACCTACTCGCCCCAGCTATTTTTTGCTTGCCGTGTTGTACACGTCTTACAACACGGAATTCTGATTCCGGGGCAAAATGCAACATTTATTAATTAACACCCCCTAGCATTTAAACGAGCGAACATATCGATCAGATATTTATGCGACATTACCTACCGAATGTCATTGCAACACACACACGCGCGCGCATATATATGTGGTTTATGATGACGCGAAGCGTTTTTTCCCGCTGTTGAAAGCTCGGCTGAGTGCGTATGACAAAGGAAAAACTGTTGATACACCTCATGCATCACGTGATCGTCATCAGCATTATCATAAGTAAAAGGTATAAGAAGCAAAGCAAAACTAATAAAAACGGAACAAAGAACAAAAAGCAAAGAAAAATCAAAGTTGTCTGCTCGGCGACAGCAGTTCTGATGAAAGAAAAGCCAAGTCTCAGGTGTTGTGGTAATGTTCAGTTAACGGAGCCGATGTAACCACACACGTCAGATGTCACCACAGATGTATACGTCAGATGTAACCACAAATTACCCCGTTCCATTCCCTCGACCATCTTCGAAGCGTCGCCACGTTCAGCTGTCAGTCATAAAACAGCAGCACGACTTCTCGCACTCCTAAAATGGAAAATGGAGGAGAGTTATTTCAGGAAGTAAAGATTTCAAATGATCGATGTGGCATGTGTAACTCTGGTCGACCTGAAGTAGTCAGTGTAGAAGCAGTAAATTACTCCGGTAGAGCCGAAAAAAAAAGTTTCAACGCTTAACGCGATGAAGATAATGCAGAGTGCCCTCATTTGTTTGATGCATTCCTGTGCCTGCTACATATAATATTTCTGAATGTTTAGTCAATATTTACACTACATTCTCAAGCTCTCATTGGTAAATGGTTCACAGCTGGAAAGATTCATTAAGATCAGTTTAAATTCTGCAGCCAGAGGCGCTACTGCAGTGGACGAAGACAGGGGCAGCGATACAATTTAAACTGCGTAATTTTTTTTCCTGTCAGTTTCTAGGCCATTGAAAGAGGCGAAGTTTTTTTTTTAATGTATCGGGTACGTCTTCTGGCTTAAAGCTTTCCAACGGGTGGTCCGACTGTCGATGGTGCACCTTTTTCACGTCGAGCATTCGCCTGTATTCGGCACCAACGGCTGTTGCTGACTACCTCCCCGTGACCTGCATTTTGTTAGAGATGCCACTCAAGGTCGATAGCAGTCAGCAGAACCCTTGCTAGCTGCTCAAGCTGACACGGCAAGGATGTGCCAAGCTTAGCGCGTAAAAGCTGGTTTTTATATTTAAAGCGTATTAAAATTTATATCACAAATTTATATTTTCTATTTTAATGCTATAGGGTAGAACACGTGCCTGACAGTTTTGCGTCGTTACTTATGACTGGTGCGCTACTCTCTATTCAGACAAGTACTTGAGAGAGGTTTCAACGAATAGACAAAACAGCGAGATTTGGTACCGCCCAGTTGAACGACAACACGCAATGTTTTACTTTTTTCTTCCCTCTTAAAGTGATTTAAATGCAACACGTGCCTTTCGACCTGGCCGTCTTTCTCTCTGCCGTGTTCGAGATGAGCGTCTCAGAGCCTAGCGCCGCTACTTCGTTCGCTCGTAACTGGAAAGCGTTTGTGCCGGCACCCCACTCAGATATAGTGACGAGATATCTGATCTGAGCGCGTATCCACCTGTGACGTCACGGCGTAGGGTCTCTACCGAACCGCGTACGGCCTGGTACGTCAGGAATCCCGCCCACCCCGACACTCGTGCGGAATGGCCGCACCCTACTGAGCCACACGTGATAAACAGTAATAAATTAGGTCCAATCTTTCCTCTAACCAGTTGTATTGGTCGGCGTTTATTACGCAGGAGTTTCTGTCTACGCGGATTCTGTCGACTACACTCCGTTTCATACATCAGGTGCAACGCTGCGAAAGTTACGGAAATAGTCCGCGTGGAAAAATAAAGCCGTGTTACTCCGCGCTTGTTCTGTGGCCGAGCGCTCTAAGACACTAGAAAGCGACAGCGTGTCGTCAGCAATAACAGTGAATTTAATCAAGATCATGACAAATGTGTCACATAGTAAGGCTGCAGGCGAAGCATTCACTGCGTTTCGCTCACCACAAGCAAAGCACTACTTTTTGGTCGCGGATGCAGGCAGCGCAAAGAAGAGCGCTAGCTTTGACATCGCTGCACCTGATGTATGAAACGGAGTATAGTTTTCAGGCGCGCAGAAAAAAAAAAAACGATGCAGAACGTGTGCAGTTACTCAACATCGGCGCACTCGATGGTGAGAGAGAAGTGTCCGTTACTCTGGGAATATAAATGCACACCGCGCGGTCATATCTGTGCTGCAACGTTAAGTGCCATGGTCGCTGGGACGTCGAGCTAAAGCGACCGCGCTGGCAGGGCATCCGGATCCGTCTGCGTGCAGACTTCTTCATCGCCGAGTTGTAAACACGCCCGTCGGCTGCCTTACTCTTCACTTTCTTGGTGTCCTCCTAGATTTTTTTCTTCTTCTTCTCTCGCTCCTTATTTTCTTTTCCCGCCTTCGTACTCCGCAGCGTGGAGCGGTGGCCTGAGAGACAGTGCCCCAGAAGCGCTGACGGCGGCCGCGAGAAAGCGCGCGTGTCGCGTCCGTTACGTCGGCCCTCGGGTGAAAACAAGTCAAGGGCGAACTCCGACTGCGCGCGAACGGGTGGCAGCAGCAAAATAGACGCACACAGCTCCTCGCGGTGTATTTTTACACACGCACGCACACGCGCCGTAGATTGCGTCGTGTTCAGCGTGAATCCGATACGGCAGAGCTTAACCCCCCGCCCCCTCCTTTTAACCCCTATGTGTTTCTCCCATACATTTTCTGCGTCACGAAAAGAAAAAAAAAACGCGAAACCGGTCTGGTCTTGTAAAACGGACTCCCCGTGGGAACGTAAGATAAAACTTGACAGGCCCGTTTCTAAAACCGTCAGACTTAATCAATTTCATCAAGCGAGTGTCAAAAAAAACGTGATCCGCCTTAACTTATAAACAAACCAAAACTATCGAGAACGTTGTATTCCAAGTGACAAATGTATTGTCATCGTAAGTTGGTTCTTTTATCGTAGAAATTATTGATTTCCAATTAAAATAATAGCCTTGAACAGTAGCGGTGCACCCAACGCAAATACGCCTGTATTGGAGTAAAAAGGGGAGTAAGCTGCCCTCTAGCGCACTCGCCTTTATAAAATAGAGTGCGCTGGAGGACAGCAAGCTTACTTTCTTTTTACTTATTTCCGTTTAGAGTGTGTAGACTAGTTAACCTATATAACAACCGATTAATATTCAACAAGTGCAAGCTCTTTGTGCGTACTATTATCAATCGTCCACACAGTTGATACCGTCTTTAATATCGGTATATATCAAATACTTTAACTTTTGCGCCTCCTCCCACACAGCTCGTTAATAACGTTTCAGTGGAAGAGTTTGGGAGTCTCCCTGCACCTCTTAGCTGATTCGGCAATTAGTGAATCGGGCGTTTAAAGGCTGTACATCACAGAGCGAAGAATCAAGTGTCCCGTTTATTATTGATTACATCTTGAAAGAAAATAAGTCACATCGTTTCGCTTTTCATGCCCGTTGTCAAAAGTCAGCAGTCCATTTCAATTCTCATTGAGGAGTCCATACTTGCCTGCTTTCTGAAGTAAAATAGCTATTTGATAGACAATAAATGTAGTCACTGTGTAGCCTGCTTGACATCCACAGCTGATAAATAGACCAGGACTTAGTCCAGCGTCTCTTATAAAAACAACAAATGTCCTGTTTCATGGCTCTTGTACTCGACTTACGCATTTAATGTGAATGTTACCTTGGCTAACTAAAGTTTGGGAGAATTACACCTGTGTGAAAAAGGCGATTTCTAAGCAGTCTCTTAATTCTTCGCCAAATGGTATTTTCCCATTTTAGAGTAAAACAATACAAAATCTCATTGTTGCTTGCTTTCAATGCTAATTTATCAACGTTGTGATCAGCGCATAAGTTGTGGTCACCATTTAAATTTTGATTTTGTTCGCGTTACCACACTGTTATTGCTCTAATGTTTAGCTGACAAAACTAAACATGCTCTTGAACATACTTTGAATCAAGAGATTCTGACGTCAAAAGCCACCTGTTATAATTATTCGACACTTTTTTGCGAACTTCGTAACTTCCTGCTCATGGGCCGGCATTGCTTTTATGCTCAGTCATTAATTTAACAAATAACGAAAGCTTGGCATTAACAGAAGCTTAACGCATTAATTGTCAGAGGTCCTTCAGTTGTTTCCGTTTTAGAAGTCACGAAAAGATCAGTTTGAGGCTAACAACTGTTCCTGCTCTACATCGATATAATTTCTAACTATGTCAATTTTAATGCTATCTTGTGACAGGACGAAACAACAATATTCTCTCCTAGCGAATGCCAGAGCAGTGTGGTGGGCTATACTCAGATCTCCGCACATATATGCTCTGCGCAATTACGCTACAAATATCTCGAACAGGGTTTACTCTTGTCTTGCAATTTCTCTTCCACACACACACACACACACACACACACACACACACACACACACACACACACACACACACACACACACACACACACACACACACACACACACACACACACACACACACACACACACACACACACACACACACACACACACACACACACACACACACACACACACACACACACACACACACACACACACACACGACTGGTCCCCAGTCGAAACATCAGTAAAACCTTGTTATGTTTTTAAGCGTACGTCAGTCTATACTATATAAGTTATATCTACTGCTTTCCTCGCAGCAGTATGAAGGAAGCGAACAGTCTACGAAACCAAGGTGCATAGGGGAATGTTTCTATTTTTTTTTTCATCTTCGTACGCCTCCAGAGTCGAAAGGTAGGAGGATCCTTGAGATCGCTAACAGAGAAGGGATCACAATCTTAACGGATCCTCTGCAACCCACCAGAGCGGGCAATAGCGTCAGCAGGGACACCTGTCCAGATCTCACGCCTGTGAAAAACTGCCTGCAGGCCACCTGGTCTAACACGGGCGAGTCTCTGGGCAGCGATCCCTTCATCGTCTCCTGCACTGTTCACGGAGTGAAAAGTCGGAAACCATTTGGCAAGGCTAAGATTGTGAAATGGCTCAAGTGGAGAGGGGAAATCGCACGTCTCCCGGACGAAGATATCACAGATATTGAGGCATGGACAGCGCTACAGACGAAAACCGTCGCCAGGCACTCTGCGAAAGTGAACACCACGGAGGAAACTCCGGCGATGGAAAAGGTAAAAGTTAAATCGCAAGCTAAAGATCAAGATTGCAGAACCCACCAAAGAAGCGGATGACTATGCACATAACCTCGCTAACCAAAACTGGCTCAAGCTGTGTGATGAGCTCAACGGTAGAATGGGAACGGCTAAAGCATGGGGACTCATCAGATCCCTTATCGAGCCGAACTCAAACCGGAAAGAGCAAACAGACACGCTCTGCAAGGCCTTGCACAGCTATAAAGGGGACAACGAAGCCCTCATTGCAGAACTTGCAAGAAAATTCCTCGCTCTGGGATCCTCGTACCCTCTCCCTGCGTACACCGGTGCACCCAATGAAGAGATCGACCAGGACGTAACGGCTGAGGAGGTGAGGGGGGAGCCTGAAGTCACGCGTAAGAACACCGCTCCTAGACCGTCCAGATAAACACCAAGATGCTCTTTAACATGGACGACAGCTTCTTAAGAAAATTAGTGAAATAATTCAACACGCAGTGCTGGAACAAAGATCAGATCTCCGACTCCTGGAAACTGGCTTTAGTACCGTTTATTCCCAAGCCCAAAAAAACCATGCGATATTGATCATTTACGACCGATCTCCCTGACATCGTGTCTGGCTAAACCGTTCGAGAGGGTCGTGAACGCCCGACTGAAGAGACTCCTGAGGAATAATGATATTCTCCCGGACACGCTGTATGGGTTCAGAGAAAAGCTGTCCACACAGGATATTCTTCTTCGTATCAGAGAGGATATTCTGGACAACCCCGGCAGATGTCAGGTCAAGGCCAACCTTGCGCTCGATTTAAAATGGGCGTTTAACAATGTCAGCCACCAGGGAACACTGGAGGAGCTTAACAGAATCAAATGTGGCGACCGCACATATAATTACGTGAGGGACTTTCTCTCCAATAGAAAAGCGTCAATAAGTGTTGGTGATCAGACCTCCTTTCCGTTCAATCTAGGTTCCAAGGGCACTCCTCAGGGGGCGGTCTTGTCTCCGCTTCTCGTCAACCTGGTCATGCGTGAGCTACCAGAGAAGCTAGGCCGCACCCAAGGCATTGAGCACGCTATATACGCCGACGACATTACGATCTAGTGTTGCAGCGGTAATGAAGGGGAAATTCAAGACCGACTTCATGAAGCAGCGAATGTCGTGTGCCAGCATGCGTCGAGGCATGGTTTAGCGTGCTCTCTCGAGAAATCCGAGTTACTCCTGATCGACCATGGCAAGAAACAGAATAAAGACACTTTTGCCGTCCACTACCTCTGTCGCTATTACGGTCCAGGGTATGAGCATTGCGATCAAGAGAGAGATCAAGATCCTGGGAGCCATCATACCCAGCGGCAACACTAACACCACTGCAATCAGACGGCTCCAAGCCCATTCCGAGCAAGTCTCTAGAATGCTACGCCGGGTAATCAAGAAAAGAAATGGGCTAAGAGAGAAGGAGGCCCTAAGATTAGTTCAGACTTTAATTCTCTCTACGATAACATACGTCACCCCGTACTTACGGCTTAACGAAAGGGCGAAAGACCAACTGGACGTTATTATTCCAAAGGCAGTTAAGACGGTGCTGAGACTCCCTTTATGCACATCCACTGAGCGCTTACTACAGCTGGGGATCCATACCATCATCGACGAAGTAACAGAGGCCCAAAGTGTAAATCAAATTGCCAGGCTCTAAAAATCTAGACCTGGCAGGAAAATATTACAGAAGCTGAGAATCCGTCCACCCCGGGAAGTCGCCGACAAGATCGACATGCCCAAGCAGATGAGATTACACATCACGACTCACCCCGTACCAAAGCGCATTGGTGAGGAATATAACAGAGGACGGAGACTAGCCAGAGCTAGACACCTCTCTAAGCGCCGGGATGGAAGCAAGGACACGATTTACGTCGATGCGGCTGGACACGTTAACGGAGTCGCGGCAATTGCAGCAGTTTCACCCCGGGGGGATATCATTGCAAGCAGCCTTATCCAAGCGGTGGATACCACATCGGCTGAAGAAGCAGCTATCCCACTAGCGATTTCAAAGAACAGCGAGGAAACGGTTACGTCCGACTCGCCAGCCGCGGTACGCAATTACCTCGGAGGTCGCGTTGGTGCTCCGTGTTGGGAAATTTGGAAACGTCTAATCCTCCCAACGTCCAGGTCTTCTGGACGCCAGGGCACCTCTCAACGACGGGCGATGAGGAGGAGGAGGGGAGGAAGAGGAAAGGCAGGGAGGTTAACCAGACGAAGAATGTTAAGCTTTCGCAATAACCATAGTGTATTAGGTGCAGCACAGTTTGGATTCCGGAAACGCCGATCAACGAAACTCTCCTTACTGACGCGAACAAAAACATGGCGGGAGGCAACACACACCGAAACCAAGGAGCATGGGGATTTTGTCTTTCATTTGTGATCTTCATCAGTGAGATATTAATGGGGTAATTATTTAAAGATAATTGATCAGAAAGCTGAAGAAAAACAGCCACATTCCGCCGGCGGGATCCAAAGCCACGAGCTCCGAATTTCGGCTCCGATGCTCTGCACACTCAGCTACGGCGACGGCTGTCCAATCTTCTGCTTTCGGGGGGTATTTCTGTGCAGTGTAACCGAACCTTGAGAGTGCTCACCAGCGCCACCCTCGTCCATAGCGGCGGACGTAGTACGTCCTGTATTACCGTGAGTGCCACGTGAAACCTGATTGAACGGTGAGGGCGGAAGCTATGCGAGAACCCCCTTATATGCTACACCCATGTCATTAAGACAGCCAGAATCGAGGGTCCCTTTAGCTATTAAGCAGACAAGGTTAGGGAAAGGAGGGACTCGTTATGACACACACGACTGTTAGCTTCCATCCAGTATGTCATGACAAGCCTCTCTTTCCTTCCCCTGAGGCAAGAAAAGTTGATCCTGAAAACATTAAATGGTTGGGTTCGAAACCGACCGCGGCGGCTGCGTTTTTATGGAGGCAAAACGCTGAGGCGTCCGTGTGCTGTGCGATGTCAGTGCACGTTAAAGATCCCCAAGTGGTCGAAATTATTCCGGAGCCCTCCACTACGGCACCTCTTTCTTCCTTTCTTCTTTAACTCCCTCCTTTATCCCTTCCCTTACTGCGCAGTTCAGATGTTCGCCGATATATGAGACAGATACTGCGCCATCTCCTTTTACCAAAAAAGAAAAAAAAGAAAAAATAACACAGGAAATTATGTGGACTTTTCCGAAGCATTTTACTGGCTTATTCATAGTGTAGTTATTGAAAAAAAGATTGGAGATATATATGGCGTCCACGATACTGCCCCCTAACCTTTAAAGTCGCACCTGAATAGCCGTCAAGAAGTTTTTTCCGCTATGTGAATATTTCTCCGCTATAAAACAATCTTTACCTGATGTGCCGCAGAAGAGCATCCTTGGGCCATTTTTATTCAATACAAACGTAAGTGATATTGCGAATAGAGACGGCCTAGCCGAATTTGTAATTTATGCGGATAACACGACATTACTGTTTGCTGCCACTTCGCCTAGTAAACTAACCAATCAGACCAAAATAAGATTTGTAAACCTCGAAGAGTGGGCCAAACACAATACATCAAAAATAAAACCACTACAACTTTCGTCTGTAAGATAAATAGTTATGCATTGATGATGATATTAGACATAATTACTCAGCAATAGAAATAGTTAGCTCAGGCGAATTTTACTCTCAGCGTTTGGCCTTTGCACCAAGGCGCTATGTTGTCTGAATTTGCACACTCACATATCAAAATACTTGAAGCCTGACTCAGGGTTATTGCTAAACAGTCAGCATATCTCGCAATCATCAACTAGACTCTCTAAGGGCTGGTCGCAGCAAAGGACTAAGACCAGAGTTCTCAGACTTGGTTCCGTGGAACCTTTGTACTCCTTGGAGTGCTCTGTGTGTTCCCCGAGCATCTTGTTTCAACTATGCCTCAACTATGCCTCAACAACCCCCCCCCCCCCCCCCCAACAACACACACACTCGCCCCTTCCCTTACACACTTTATTTTGGGACTGACCACCATACTTTAACCGCTTATAGCAGACGACTTGACTCTATAGGCAGTCATTATTATTGAATATTTGCCGTTATTGAGGGCATGTGCGTATGCAAGCTTTTTATCGAATGCATGTTAGGCAGAAAGGTACGGAAGCCAATATACACGAGGTTCCTCCGCACCTGTTTGAAGACGTGAGGAAACCCCGAGGCTAGGAAGACTGAAGACCCTTGGGCTAACGAGTACCACGTATTTTTTTCTCAAGCTTTATGCGGAGCTCACATATTTATGCAATCTTCAGTTAAATATTTCTCCCTCTCTCCTCCCATCTTGTTTTTCCAAAAGTGATGCGAGGAAAATGAGCACAAGACAAAAAGCACGGCATCTATTCCCGCCAGATGAGAAACGCGTGCCTGCATTCCCAGACGAGGACAACGGGTAACAGCTTCGCGATAAGCGCCCCGCTTGCCCCGAGTTGCTCCCAAAGCCGAGAGGGAAACAACTCTCTTCCGTCGAAGAGCAGAAGCTGCTCTGGAGGACGAGCATTTGCCGTCTTCACCTTGGCAAGAATACACCACTTGGGCGCGACGGCTGCCCTCCGTCAAAGCAATAAGGTGACGTCAGAAGCAAAATAACAAGGGGAAAAAAAAACGAGAAGTAGAAGCGCGCAAAGGACAGTCGTCGTCGTCTGGCGCTGTGAGGGGCCCTAATCAAAGGCATGCGGAAAAGAGAGACCAGCGAACATATACCCTGTTCTCGGAATCGACTGTTTTCAACTGGCACAAAAGGACGCCGCGATATTCCACTTCCGTAAACAACACGCGCTCGCTCGCTCGTTGGAAAAGTTTCCCTCTGCTCAGGCAATGGACTGTTTTCACCACGAGGCACGAGGCAACCCCCCCCCCCCCCCCCCCCCCCCCCCTCAACGTACCCGCCCAGTCGAGGAGGACGCGCTCGCGTGTCGCGTCTGCGTACGCTCTCTGCGCGCTCTGCCCACTGACGTAAGCGGCGATACGAAGCAACCATAAACGCGTACACGCTTCAGAGCAACAGCGTTTGACAGCCACACGAGCCAACTGCCGTTGAAGAGACATTGGGTGTGAAACAAACAGCAAGCTCGAATACTTGTGCAATGGACTGTCGTGTCACTTTAGGTTAGGAAACCTGGAGGCTGGATTTGGAAAAAAGAGCGGGGGAGGGCGCTGCCCTTTCTTTGGAATAGTCTTCGTTCCGTTCGTAATTCTTTAGCTTGGCTTCATTTTATAACCAGGCAAGTTTTCCTGCGTCTCTGTCTCAGCGCAGAGAGCGCTGCACTTTAATGAAGCCTCCAGAGAGGCTAGCGTTTCCGCACGTCTGATTATGGCTGCTCTGTGACGCAATAAGCGCTAAGGAGCCCGTGTGCAGTGCGATGTCAGTGCACGTTAAAGATCCCCAGGTGGTCGAAATTACTCCGGAGCCCTCCACTACGGCACCTCTTTCTTCCTTTCTTCTTTCACTCCCTCCTTAATCCCTTCCCTGACGGCGCGGTTCAGGTGTCCAATGATATATGAGACAGATACTGCGCCATTTACTTTCCCCCAATACCAATTATTATTATTATTATTATCAATAAGCGCGACAGGCATTCCACTAAATGAAGTACCCCTTACAAAAATTTCTTTAGATAGTCTATGGACGGTCCATAGACTTCTGTCTATAAAGTCAGTGGACTCTCGATAGACAAACTCTAGAGAACAGTCTATAAGCTGTACAAATCCTATAGACTGTCTATAGACAATCTATGAATTTATGGCCATGCACTTTTGGTAGACTTTTATTTATAGACTATAAATAGACAAAAAAATATCATAGGAAGGCAATAGAGTATAAAGAAGTCTATACGCTGTCTATAGACCATTTTTGTAACGGACCTCACGATCGGCCGTGATCTGTCCCAGCGGTGCTCGCAATCACGGATTGCACTTACGCAACGCAAGTGTTATAAAATATTGTCCCTGGCTGGTACGTAGGTATGCAAGCTACACACCTCACAGCGGTTTCGGGAGTTGTCTCGGCGAGCGAATAGGCCGAGAATTCCAATATCGCCCTTTTGCATGCCGCATAAAAAGCACTGCAATGCGCGATTCGCCACCGGCAACGGTACAGAAGCGACTCTCAGCGTAGATATGACATTATGTCAATGTATGCGATGTCACTGTCTTTAAGCCTCGTGCTTTCTTTAAACACACGCACAGGACTGTCAGTCCTGTAGGGAGCTCGCACTTTTCGATGGAACTTTTTCTAATCCTTCCCAAACGTGCTTAGCGAACGGAGTGCTGCTGATTATGTGGGCGAAGTTGCCAAAAAAATCTGTTTGTGATCATAGCGGGAAGCATACGCGGATATTATGGCAAAATCTTCTCCTTGATAGCGGTTCCCCTTGAGGCCGGTTTCTTACCCAGCTCCGTTTTCCGCCCCCCCCCCCCCCAATGTTTCGGGGTTTTGTCTCTTCATATAGCCCCTCGGTTTTATTTGTATGCAGTGTTAGCATTTTGATTTTGCGTGCAGGAGATTCCTGCAATAATGTTCTATTATACTGCAAGTTTAATTTATTCTCCGTGCTCGTATAGTTACAGGACTGTCCGAAACTACGTCGTTGTTTCCCTTCCACCTTCTTGCTAACTCCGCACATATTTTAGTTTTAAACTACTTCGCTGAACCTCAACTATTGACATCAAAAACTTTTCTAACGCATACGCGGCCCGTGGGGGCTAATAGATACTCTGACGTGGACACACGCTAAAGGCAGGGACAGAGGTGTTCAGCGAGTTTCAACGCGGAATTAATTTAAATGATGCTTCCGCACGTGTTCTGTCAGCAGCTGTCAAGCAGAACATATTCAGAATGCCTGAACTTTGAATCGTAATAGTAAATAAAAGAAATTCACATACGGAGCCGCAGTTGTTATTTCCGGTTTCGGTTTACGTTTATGGAGGTTTAACGTCCCAAAGCGACTCAGGCTACGAGGGACGCCGTAGTGAAGGGCTCCTCAACACGGGCAGGTGCCTCAACACGCGATGAGGGGCGCACTATCTATCCCCCTCTCGTCGACCGTCCAGGAGCTTGGCCGAGCATTGTGGTTCATGACCAGGGTGCACGCCATTACTAGGTGGCGCACTGGTAATATTCAGGCACCGAGGCAAGAGAACCTGGGAGCTTCTGGAATCACATCGCGTAAAAAAGGGCGAAACATGCGTCAGCACCCGCCGCGATGGCTCAGTGGTTAGGGCGCTCGGCTACTGATCCGGAGTTCCCGAGTTCGAACTGGACCGCGGCGGCTGCGTTTTTATGGAGGCAAAACGCTAAGGCACCCGTGTGCTGTGCGATGTCAGTGCACGTTAAAGATCCCCAGGTGGTCGAAATTATTCCGGAGCCCTCCACTACGGCACCTCTTTCTTCCTTTCTACTTTCGCTCCCCCCTTCCTCCCTTCCATTACGGCGTGGCCGAGGTGGCCACCATGATATGAAGCAGTTACCACCGCTTCCTTTCCTCAAAAAAAGAAACAATTGGATAGAATACCACGAAGAGCGTCTCAGGCAGCATGAGTGGGTCGTGTTAAAGGGTAGGCGTTGGAAAAAAATGAAATGAAAATTTTTGTCAACTCCGTTGCGTATTCACGTTTCACAAGACTCTGCTTACGTGCGTTTTTTTTTTCGTCTTCGCGTATATCAACGCATGCTCGCCGACATTGTTTGCCTCGGTGACGAGCGAATCAAGAGCATGCGCCGCCCACTCGAATCTGATGTTTTGTAGTTAGATTGATGATTCTTCAATAGCCAGGCGCTGATATATATATATATATATATATATATATATATATATATATATATATATATATATATATATATATATATATATATATATATATATATATATATATATATATATATATATATATATATATATATATATATATTTGTGCAACGCGTCGAACGTCACTTCGCCAGATTGTGCCAAATGCTGAAAATGTTCGATGTCACAAAGAGCGGCAGTGAGCTCGCTCTGAGTTGCACAGATGTTGCGGTACAGCTGAAATCAATTCTGCGCACTGGATACAGTCTAAAAAACATGTCTGCTGTACATACATTGTAAGTATGACTTACATCATTTTTTGACTGTTTGAGATATGGGTTATTTACTCTTATTGAGAAAAGTGCGAAAATGCTTTAGTGTGAAAGCAAAGCCCTGGGATGAGTAAATTAAGCATCGTGGCGGGTCACGTGACTCAATTTGAAGCGGCTGTTCGGCCAATTTAAAGACGCGTGAGACACCAGTTTAAATTTAAATTTAAATTGGTTTATGGGGAAAGGAAATGGCGCCATATCTGTCTCACATATAGGCGGACACATGAACCGCGCCGTAAGGGAAGGGATTAGAAGGGAGTGAAAGTAGAAAGGAAGAAAGGGGTGCCGTAGTGGGGGGCTCCGGAATAATCTCGACCACCTGGGTGTCTTTAAGTGCACTGACATCGCACAGTACACGGGCCTCTATAATTTCTTACCTCCATCGAAACGCGGCCGCCGCGGTCGGGTTCGAAACCAGGAACTCCGGATCAGTAGCCGGGCGCTCTAACCACTCAGCCACAGCGGCGGGGGGGGGGGGGGGGAGACACAAAGGAAAGCTCAGTTTGGGGATGGCCTTGCAGGGTAAGGACGCCCGAAATTGGAAAGACCCTGCTCGAATTTCACTGCCGGTGAATCTGGGTGTGCTCGGTTGGAAGACAGGCTTGACCTAGTCTCAGAAAGAAATAGGCCCACCTCCAAAAATAGGGTTGGCCCACCCCAAAAAATTTGAAAATTGAGTTGACCAACGTTCGCAAGCGACCTAGTACCCCCGCCCTCCGAAATGGACTTGAACCACCCCCGAAATTAGGATGGGCCACCACAGAAAATTTGAAAATTGTGCTGACCTGCGTTCAGAAACGAGCTTGGACACCCCAATAATCGACTTGATCCCCTCCCGAAAATTTCAAAATTATGTTGACTCACACTCAGAACCGACCCGGGACACCTCCAATATGGACTTGGTCCATCCACGAAATTTGTGTGGCTCATCCCTGAAAAAAACTGAAAATTGAGTTACCCACGTTCGACAACGACCTAGGACACCACCAGAATGGGTTTTGGCTCATCCCTGAAGAAGAATGAAAATTGAGTTGCCCACGTTCGGAAACGACCTGGGACACCACCAGAATGGGTTTGGCCCACCCCCCAAAATTTGGGAACACCACCGTGATTTCGCGCAATTTTTCGTGTTTAGCAATGCTACACCGTCAGCCATTATTTTGTTTATATTTGGAACTCCCTATTTTACAGAAATAACTTGTATAACTCAAAAATTTTAGGAATTCGCATGCGTCGTGCACGTTCACGACCACGAATTTGCAGCCCTATTCTTGAAAAAGAAACACATATATTCCCTATTATTTTATTTACCATTACAAGCAGTCTACGCAACGAAAACCTTACTACAGTGTCATTTCGTAAAACATTCCACCGTGTGAGAGAATAACAAATTTACGGCCCCGTGGAGCACTTCCTAGGCGAACCGCGGAACATCGCGGCATCCATGTTCATATCTTGTTTAGTATCTAAAAGCGACCCTTTGTTCTAGACACAAAGTTGCCCTAACATGATGTCCAGCAGTGATATCAAATGTAGACGTCTAACTGACCTGAAAACACCTCTAGACGCTTCGAAAAAAAGTTTGAAAAAATAACGTGCAGAATCGCAGGCGCCGCGGCCCAAATGTTTAAACAAAGGAAAAAAAAAAGGCAGTATTGCGCTGATATTTCACGTCGTCGATAGCTCACTGTGCGGTGTTCGATGCCAGGTGTCTTGTTAATTAGCTTCATCGAACATCATCATCGTAGCATCAATCAACATCATGGTCATCATCATCATCATCACCATCACTTTCATCAACCAAATTGCGTTCACTGTAAAACAGAGACTCCTCACATTGCTCTCCAATTAGGCATGTCCTGAGACAGCGGCTGGCCCCGTAACTGAACAGATTTCCTGACAGCTTCTCCCTGTACTGGATTCTCTGCCGTCCTTTTCTGCGTTTTTCGTTCTTTAGAACCCACTCTGTTGCCCTAACAGACAGTCAGCTATTTGTCTTCCACATTACGCGTCCCGCATAAACCCGTTTGCTCCTATCGATTTCCGCTAGATGCCCTTAACTCGAATTTCCTCTCTGATGCATTTCTCCCTTTCTCCCAGAGTTAGCCCCGTCGTTTTCCTTAACATGGCCCTCTGCGCCATGGCTTTAAGCCCTTTCGTTCACTTCCAAAAATTGGCTTCACGGGCGAGTATAATTACAGGATGCAAATTCTCTATACTTTGCACTGTAAGGATACCAGTAACCTGCCCTTGCCAACTTGCGTATGCCTGCCAGGTAGCACACCAGCTCATTCTTATTCTGCTCGCGATTTCCTCCTCATTGTCTGCCTCCGCGGTCACTACTTGGGACGCTGTGTATATGCTCCCTTACTACTTCGTACTTCTCGGCACCTATCTTAGACTGTCGTTTCCTCAAAAAACAGTTTAACATTAATTCAGGTCGGCACTCATAATTCTAACGCGACAGCGTTAAGGACCTCGTGTCGGAGAAAAGCCAGTGTCATCGTCGCTGTCACGGTCTGTGAGCGAAAAATCCCCAGAGAATCAAATTAGGGGGCAGGTGACTTTGCGGCGTCATCGCAACCTGCCCACCATGGCAGTTAAATTAATGATTGGTCGGGAGAGGTCCCTCAGGAAGAACAACCTATGTCTCGCAATCCCCACAGGTGTTAGCATCTGCCATCGCAGGGCAGTGGCGGATACCTTAACTGCTGCACCTTTCCGCAAGGACTGGTATCAGGACACCGAGGGACCTAAGAATGCAAAGTAGACGCGACCAATTCGGCATATATGGGTATTATTAACTAAGTGTCCTCTCCAATTTTTCTCAGCGTTTCTTCGGGCGTCCATAAACGTGGTATTTATTCCTTATTTGTGTTAGAAATTCAATGTCCTCAGATATTGATTCACGTATGTCAGTGCAATTAAAGGCGCCGCAGTGAGCTGACTGAGACATCGGCTCCAACGTTCGGAGCGGGGAATGTTTCAGCCCGTGTCGCTAAAGTTTGCGCGAGGAGTAGCAGTGGGCGATCGCGGTCGCTGCAAGGCTGCTCCACCGCGATAGGAGGTTTACTGTAGAGAACGAGGCGTGTAATCCATTCCCACGTGGATAAGTGTTTCACACTGCACACATAGGGCCATCAGGGTTCTCCACATGTGTACGAGTGCAAAATAAATCTGTAGGCTATGTGCACTCGACGCATGATTCCAGCCTTACAAAAGCAGAAGAGAAAAATAGTCTGCAGGTTCCCCACTGGTCTACTTCTACCGTTATTTTTAAGCTCTTGTTGAGCGCAACCTTGAGAAAAGCGGCATCTTTGTAAGGTCAAGTCGAGGCAGCGCAAGCGGAGCTGTAAAGTGTGGTAAAGGCAAGTTTCATGAGGAACAACTTCGCCGTCGAGTTGGCTGGTCTACACCACGTATGTTAGGCAGTTGCGTGAGTTATGTGGCAAACTTACTAGAGTTCAGATCACCAGTTCACATCGGCTTTCCGCAGTATCTGGCTGCGACGTGGGGGAGTTACAAACGTGACTGGCTTTCAACGATGATGAAACCGGAATTCATGAGGTGATGCCCCGCTGTGCCTTGATGCCTTGCAGTGGCATATATATCGGCGCCTCAAATGAAAAAGGTACTTGAGTATGTGTCAGAAGGGTGCCGAATTTGTAAACTTTGAGAGGTATTTTCAACAAAATTGCGCAACCACCGTTCTGCGTGGATGTGAGGGTGAGATATAGTACACACGGTTGGTTCATGATGTAAAAAAAATAGCGCGAGGGAAACATGACAGACGGACAGGACGGCGCAGGCAAGAACTGTAGTGTTTCCCTCACGCTATTTTTTGCGTCATGAACCTTAACAAACTCGCCCGACTTTATATGGCTGGCTGGTGGGTGTACTATTTATTGGAGCAACTTCAGTGGATTAAATGAGGGTGGGTGAAGGAGGAGGGGGAGGGGAGAATGAGCAAAAGGGCGACGGGCCGCTCTGGATGAACGGCCACTGTTGGGCCGCGGCTACCTTCTGAGGCCCAGCCCAAGATGCGAAGCTGCAGCTCCGGTTGTGAGCCGCGTAGAGCAGTCTCCCATCTCTCCTGAAACATGCCAAATTGGCCGGCGCAATGTTTTCAACGCGAGGCGTTGCGCATAGTGGCTAAGATATAAGTGCCGTAAGTGTTTTTGTAACGCAGTCTTGACCGATTGGCCTGGTTTGATTGAAACGAAATCCTAGTTTGGGTGACATCATTCGTCGGCAGCTGGAGCTGGGTCGATATTCATAAGAAAACAAGGTTGCAAAATTACCATTGTGGCCACAGGTACACTGGCGGATGTCTGACTCTACTGCTGCATGAATCAGCTGAACGTTATGATACACCGCGGTATGATGATGATCGGTTCAGCTGAACGATATGATCCGCAGCAGTACGATCGGTTCAGCTGAAATGTATGATTCACAGCGCTATCATTGGTTCATCTGAGCTGTAGTATGGTACATGGAGGTAGATCGGTTCAGCAGAACGTTGTGACCTACAATGGTATGATCGGTTTAGTTAAACAGATTGATCCACAGAGTCATGACGGCGGCTGGGCTCGTAGAAGAGCTCTTTGCACAGGCGTCGTGTGATCAAGTGCTCATGGTTATGATGCCGCGTCCTTGCCTCACACTGCTTGTGTGAATCTATACAATAGTTATCGGGGGACGAAGTGGGGGATGGTGAACGTCATTTCGACGTGCTTGGGCGTTTAAACACTGGCGGACGCATTTTGCAATGCACGCCAAAAATTGATATGATGGAAAGCAAACAGCTTGTCTTTAATGGTAGCCCAAGTAGGAACTTCAGCGATTTGCGGTAGTCGATAGAATAAGGCAGTCTTGGATGTTGCAAGGCAGCTTTGAGAAACAAAAGAACAGCACAAGGAAGAGTGAGACATTTGAATTGCCAGATGGAAAAATGCTGCGCACGAAATAGCTAAAGGATTACGTAGAGATCACCGCCAACAGCCGAGACTGTTTCTGCAACTGCTTTCCCATCTGACCAAGAGGTAACTAAGCTGATTTTGAACCGCGCGTCTTTCTGGTCACAATTTTAAGGCGTTCGCAGTCAAAGGCTTCACATTTGCGCAAGTGTGGCCGGCCTAAACACTCCGAAACTCCGCCAGAGAACAGGAATGGGTTGTCTCTTGTGCCTGTCCCGTCGGGACGCGAATGACTGTCACCATCGTCTCGAACTGTTCTGAAGAAAAAAACAACAAAAAGAGGCGAAGCTCAAGTGACAACCTTGTATGACACGCTGCACGCAGGCAGCAGAACAATGCAGTTTGTTCTGTGCAGCATGTAGCAAAAAATAACAAAAGAAACACTAACGATCTTGGCTATTGTCTTGCTTCAATCAGACAATAAGTTCGGGATAAATGGCACGCTAAGCGCCAATCTCAAGCAAATGATTACTGAAAGCGAAACAAAAGACCAGGCTGACAAAGTCGCGCTTAACTATTTCTCCATGTAAATTAAGGAGGCTCTGCAGAGCAGACATGGTGTGGACGTTGAAAATCTTCCGATGACGGATCAGCGCATCCCCGGGCGTGCTGGTCGCCGCACTGGCGCCTAGCTTGGAAAACACATTAAAAGACAGACGTCATTCGAGAGCGCTCGGCATGCCGAATGCGCTGTGCTTGAAACACAGGTGCAGAAGAGAGAGCCTGTACTTAAAGCCACAGGCGTCTCGGCAGGCGTCGCCTATTACTGACTTCTGGCTTGCCTTCGGCCTCTCGTTATGGATCGCCACGGTAATGCTAATAAAGTAAGAAAACAGAGAAAATGTAGTCGTAATCAATCAACGCAAAATAAAAAAATGGAATAAGTTACGTCTTTAGTTTCACATAGCAACATTTCAAGCGAGCCTAATTGAGCAACCACGAAGCTCGTAGCCGTCGCACAAAAAGCTGTGTCGCTGCCGTTGCGGCGACGTTGCCGTCGAGTGCACCTGAAGAGAGTGCACGATCGCGGCTACCCAGAAGTAGCCGTCGACCAACCGGAGGCTGGCGGCTACTCTTGAACTTGGCCGTCTCTGACTCACGCACCTGGAGCAGGTGTTGCACAGGACCGTTTTTATAAGACGTGAGTCACTTCCGCGTTCTAAACGGCTGGAACTATACGTACCTTTATAGGCCTTTCTTGGCAACGCGTGCTTAATCTAGTATGATAGAGCACGTAGTAGGGTGTTTTAGTATAGCGCTACCTCCACGAAGTAAGGCAGGAAGGAGCGCCGACTTCGGAGAAGGCGTGGCGGGATATCTCATAGGCGATGCTCGAATTTGGTTTTGGCTAAAGCCCCTCTACATTCTTAGTTATGGCGCTGATCGGACGCTCCCACCGCGCCGCTGCTGTGGCGGTTTCGGCGTCCATGGTGCCGGAACCTTTCGCCCCATTTATTCTACAAACGCGCGCATGCGCCGTCGCATGCATCGCGGTTGTCTGCTTCGTACGTGCCCTGCACTGGCGCGTCGCCTAGCCCATAGAGTTTCTTACTGTTAAATAGAGGGAAAGCTGGCGCCCCGCCTATGGGAGTTTGCATGGAGCTTCCTCGAGACCACCTGTACCGCCACGGGCGCTCTAAGCATCATGGGGCGGAGAGCTACCGACTGCAGAACTACAACTTTTGGCCAAAAAATAATGAAAAAACAAACGTTGCTCGATAAATAATAATGTTCTATCATTCAATATTCTGTCTATAAATTTTCACAAACGAGCAGAAAAGCATGTAAATGCAAACTTTGCTCAAAATAAGCGATGGCTTGTTCTCCTATTGGCCAAGTATTGCACGCCACAAAAGCCAATATTTCGTGCTTTACAGGCGCATTAAAAAAAATGTTTTTGAAAAAAATGTTGTCGCTTCAACATTTAAAAAGTTTTTCCCACAGCATTTCGGAAAACAAAAGCTTTTATTGGCGTCGTGTGCTGTTGCGTTTTCGCTACTATGGCTTTTTCACACTACTTTTACGCCGAAGTCGTCTGCGCGCGAAGCGCGCCGTGGATACGGAACGGGACATCTCAGTAACGCCACTCTGTGTTGCTGAAAAAAACCTACTGTCCCGCACCAAGTAGCTCATCGCCCCATGATTAAGGCGATGACTTTACTTCGGAAGTTTAAGCTAGAAGGAATAGCAAAGAAAGTGAAGGAAGCAGAACACTCGGTGCTAGAAATTTTCCTTAGTGCTAAGACGCACAAGCCTAGCGTTCCTTTCCGGGCAATCGTCTCTGAGCACAATTCTTGGCAGTTTGTTGTATCCTCCTATATTTGCAAAAATTTGTCTTCACTTCGCGTAAGGGATCCGTTTCTCGTACCCAATTTAAAAACATCTCCTACTTCGTCTGTGTGTGTTTTTGCGCTGTTGAACCACCACTATGCATCACCAACTAGCCCAATCTGTAGTTCTTCTACCGATATTTAGGTTTGTCTACTCATAATCTATAGACTGTCTATAGCAAAAGTTTACTAAACGTGTATGGCCATAAATCTATAGCATCACCAACTAGCCCAATCTGTAGTTCTTCTACAGATATTTAGGTTTGTCTACTCATAATCTATAGACTGTCTATAGCAAAAGTTTACTAAACGTGTATGGCCATAAATCTATAGATTGTCTATAGACTTTCTATAGGATTTCTATGGCGCATAGACTGTTCGCTGGGGTTCTTTTATAAAGAGCCTATAGACTTGATAGGCATAAGTCTATGGACAGTCTATATGGACAGTCTATAGTTGTCTAAAGAATTTGTTTAAGGGCAAGACGAGGACAGGACAATTGTTGCAAGTTATCACTAATGTGCATCCTCTATTTCTTCGCTGTCCTCGTCTTGTGGTGCGCTGCGTGATTCCATGCCATATGTAGACTTACGTACAATACCGAATTTAAGTTGTGCTTCCCGAGCACATATATGATGTCTAGACCTTGTTTTTTTTTCTGCGTACGACATCGTGAAAGAGTCACGGTGTATTTCACCTTCAATCGGCCGCTTGTCGCTCAGATATGTCAGCAACGAAGAGATGTCAACCAGCCCGCGCTGGTATCTTTTCTATGCTGCTACCTATCTGTGCACCTCACAACTTCTGATATCCACAGCTTTACCGCTGCCTAAACGGTGCGCGGCTAGAGCCTAATCAGATCCACGTATGCAGTCGCCCCTTAAAACTGTTGTTTCGAAATAATCAAATTGTCTGAACGGGAAGCGAACGCGCCGCGCGTAGATAGAATTCGCTTTGTACTCAAAACGCGGTCACCGCTTCGGTGACGTTAATGCACCGCGCGTGATTCAGGAGCGGCCCGATAGATGGAAAATGTAGGTCGGCGTTACATGAGCACACACCGAAAAGAGATTGGCAGCTCCAGAGGTAAATGCACGTGAGCATGGTCTCTATCGGCGCCGCCAATCGCGATTTGAGAGAGAAGGTGGCGTTTATGGCGTAGGTTTAAGAGAAGAGAGAGAAGAGGACAGAAATCAGAGGCTTTCTTAATGCGTTCACATTAGAAGCCCCACCGTAAAGGAAAAGTGTTCGGCTTCGTCCACCGTAGTGTTGTGTACATCACCTGCCATCCGACAACCACTTAATTAGAAAGAGAGAGAGAGAGCGAGGGAGAGATTCTCCTCTCCACCTATAGAATTTGAGGAGGGAGAGGCTGGATGGTGGTTGCCATGGGAACAACCCGGCGGGTGGCTGCTGTGGAAGGTGGAGGGCCAATCAGCCAATGCCAACCAGCTTTCGCTGCTCAATACGCTCTCAGCCGGCAACCTTAGAGCCTCTCTAAGCAAGAAGACCTAACGCTAACGAACTGTCGTCGGATAATAATAACTTTTGCGCTAATAATGATAGATTTTGTGCTAATGCGACATATGCTTCAGCATAAAATATGACGTATGGTCGTTGTTATAGAAACATAATAGGTTTTAAGGCAGGTGAAAAATAGCCGCGTGTGGAAGGGAGTCAAGTGGAGAGTTGATATTCATCATCTTCATCATCAGACTGACTATACCCACTGCATGGCAAATGCCTCTCTCATGTCTCTCCAATTAAGCCTGTCCTTTGCCAGCTGCGTCTTCCTTATGCCTCCAGGCTTCATCTCGTCCGCCCACCTAACCTTCTGCCGCCACCTGCTACGCTTGCCTTCTCTTGGAATCCACTCCGTTACCCTTAAGGAGCAGCGGTTATCTTGCCTTCGCATCACGTGCCCTGCTCGAAACCCATTTATTCCTCTTGATTTCGACTAGGATGTCATTAACCCGCGTTTGTTCAATCACAGACTGTGCCCGCTTCCGGTATCTTAACGTTACACCTATAATTTCTTCTCCATGGAATGAGTTGAGATTAGGTAAATTCATTTGCACAGGGTGTCCTGCAGTGTACGCAACCTGGCTGATAATGGAGATAGTGGTGGTGGTATTTGTGGGCTAAGCCTTCGTTCAGCCATGAACGCGATATGACAATTGAAGATGACGATGATGAACTGAAAGTTAGCAATATACCGCTGTTCCCAAAGCACGGCTGCACAGCAGTATATATCTAAATTCGCAGCTCCTTCACTGGTGACGCGAACACATGCGCGTAAGACGACCTTCACTAAGTACGGGTGACTCACTTCGGCGTGAGCGCTCCCGACATGGCGTTAAGCTTGCAGCTCTTCACACACCCTTCTGCCGTACGGAGCGTCGTATTACAGGCGTAATAGCGAGCTCTTTCGCAACCCACCGTCTTTCTCTCCTGCCCGTTCAAACTTTCCTTCCCGGAAGTCTACCGCTCCGAGACGAATTTCCACTGAACTGTTTCCAAGACGAATGGGGTATTGCAAGCACTCGGTCCGATCAGCTGTCATCTGGGTGGCTGTGTAAGCAAAAAAAAAAAGCTTCTTCCTTCCTTGTCGGTATTCCCTCTTGATGTCCAGAGAAACTGACGATTGCCAGTTGCTGTTCTTTGTGACAGCACTAGCATTGGCTGGCCTGGATAACACAGAAAAAAAACGTACTGATTTCAGTAAACAAAGCGAGAGCAAGTTTTTTTTAAAACTGGTTTTCGGGGAAAAGAAATGGCGCGGTATCTATCTCATATATCGTTGGACACCTGAACCGCGCCCGCAAGGGAAGGGATAAAGGACGGATAATAATTGGTTTTTTGGGGAAAGGAAATGGCGCAGTATCTGTCTCATATATCTTTGGACACCTGAACCGCGCCGTAAGGGAAGGGATAAAGGAGGGAGTGAAAGAAGAAAGGAAGAAGAGGTGCCGTGGTGGAGGGCTCCGGAATAATTCCGACCACCTGGGGATCTTTAACGTGCACTGACATCGCACAGCACACGGGCGCCTTAGCGTTTTTCCTCCATAAAAACGCAGCCGCCGTGGTCGGGTTCGAACCCGGGAACTCCGGATCAGTAGTCGAGCGCCCTAACCACTGAGCCACCGCGGCGGGGCAAGGAGGGAGTGAAAAAAGAAAGGAAGAAAGAGATGCCGTAGAGGAGGGCTCCGGAATAATTTCGACCACCTGGGGATCTTTAACATGCACTGACACCGAACTGCTTCCATAAAAACGCAGCCGCCGTGGGCGGGTTCGAACCCGGGAATTCCGGACCAGTAGCCGAGCGCCCTAACCACTGAGCCACCGCGGCGGGGACAGCAAGTTAGTGCATGAATTTGAGGCTTCGTGCCTAGCCGGAGGTTTGGCTTTCGACGACTATCGCGATTAGTTAGCCCGTGGACATTAATGGCACGTGCCGGTGCGCTCGCCAACGATGCCGTCACGCGCCGAAATTCTTTTTCCATCTACAACTCGGCTTCGTCGTAGATAAAACGAAAGGAAGTAGACCGGCCACTAATGGAAGCTGATCCTATGTGGCCTTCGCACGTCCTGTGCGGCGTTCTTCCAACTGAGCTACTCCGGTTGCTATCCCCTCCACCTCCGTGCGTGTTGATGTGTATGCACATGCGATCCTTCTATGGTATGCACAAGCGCATCTTCGAGTAGGAATGTGCATACCTTACCTTGCTCCTGTGCAGTCCCCGGAAGATGAATATCGTCTTCCGTAGAACATTCCCGGAATCCGCAATGAAGAGTGGGGGATCATGTTTCGTACTTATTCACACCACGCGTCTAGTTTGAAGAATGCATGCATGCGTAGTACATGCATACACACAGCTAGTCGTGGACAATTGAAAAGCGACACTCAGAGCACGAGGCCTGATTATTTCGCTCCGGGCGATGCTAGCTGATAGAATTTTCATATAACGCGACATTTGAAATGAAGGCTTTGAGAGAACTTCATGCTTCTGAACGTGGCTAGAGGAACGTGCAGTACAGGTAAAAAGTCTTAAGTCCAAAGGCTTTTCGCTTCAAGCGCATAACAGAGCCATTACGGCATTATTAAAGACCGAATGACCTTGAAATCTTGAAATGCTAGCAGAAGGTTTCTTCTTGCGGTAGAGAAGCTTCCAGCTTGACAGAACTTCATGCTTCTGAACGTGGCTAGAGGAACGTACAGTATAGGTAAAAAGTCTTAAGTCCAAAGGCTTTTCGCTTCAGCCGCATAACAGAGCCATTACGGCATTATTAAAGACCGAATGACCTTGAAATCTTGAAATGCTAGCAGAAGTTTTCTTCTTGCGGTAGAGAAGCTTCCAGCTTGACAGAACTTCATGCTTCTGAGCGTGGCTAGAGGAACGTGCAGTACAGGTAAAAAGTCTTAAGTCCAAAGGCTTTTCGCTTCAAGCGCATAACAGAGCCATTACGGCATTATTAAAGACCGAATGACCTTGAAATCTTGAAATGCTAGCAGAAGGTTTCTTTTTGCGGTAGAGAAGCGTCCAGCTTGACTTGTTTTTTGAATGATCCTCTACACGAAGCAGTCTAGGAACATTCATTTCGCGGCAGCTGAACGCTGTGGCCTTAAGACTTTCGACCAAGCCTGTACGGTTAACTACAGCGCAAACTTTACTAGAGGCCGTAATTTCGGGTTAACGCGTTTCATTCCTTGATGGCTTTACACTCATACACACGTACAGGTGCAGACATAAGTAAACGGTGGGCGCTATTCCGTTTTTGTGCAGTCACGCCTTCCCTGCGTGAAATGAAGGAATATTACTCATTCATTAGAACGCACACTATATCGTGCACTACCAATGTGCGCACATCATAGCCGCCAATTTCAATTAGGCGACGCGTGAAAAATGTTAGAAGGCAATAGCGTACTCTGTTTACTTTTGTCCGCACCTGTACGTACGTACAGTCTTTGCCAAAAGTAACCGGGCACATGTGGTTTATTTCTTAGACGCGTAACGAAACAGTTATGGCACCTCTTAAGCTCTGAGCACTTGTCCTCACGTTTTGACACCTTTCGTTTTTTTAGGGGTGTCGTAACGGCTCCGTTATACGGTTCAGAAACAAAAACCTGTTGCACGGTTACTTTTGGTAGAGGGGGTAAATTAGACAGCAAAAGTTCACGGGTTGAAAAAAAATCGATTTTTGAGGAAAGAAATTGGCGCAGTAACTGTTTCACATCTCGGTGAACACCTCCACTGCGCCGTAAGGGAAGGGAGAAAGGTGGGAGTGAAAGAACAAACAAGGAAAGAGGTGACGCTGTGGAGGTCTCCAGAATAATTTCTACAACTGGGGGATCTGACATCGCCAAGCACACGGGCTTGTTTTCGGGAAGAAATTTAACGCCTTATCGCTTGTTGCAAAAGCTGTTATCGAAAAATATCTAGGGAATTGCAATTTTATTAGATCTTAATGGCAATTTATTTACACTTTTTTATTGGTATCCAGTGCACTTTTTTTTTCAGATATCGGAAAAACATTCGTTGGGGCTTTCCCTGCTATTTTGCTCGATAAACTGCACAATACAGGTTTCTGTAACCCTTTCTTTCGATTGTTGCCAAAAAGTTTTGCCTGATCGTTCACAGATCGTCTCTATTTCAAATACTAGCTGTTTCAACGTCTTTTTTTTTTCAAGGTCGGTTCTCCACAATGTTGCATACTGTTTCATTTGCTTTTTGAGTGTGCATAGTACTTGAACGACATACTCAATGTGATATCCACTTGCAAACTCGTTAAGTATGCGGATGATACTGCCCTTGCATCCTAAAGCACTTGAAATACTTCAAAACTATGTCGTAAAGGTGACTGGTTCAATGTGAACTCGAATGATATAAATCATTCTAAATCAATGCTGGTTTGCTTTCATAGCTCGCTGAAGAACGTTGCACTTCCCCACGCACTTAATTCGCACACTTCTCGCAGTATAAGTTGCTCTTGCCCTCGGACTAATTTTTTAAGTTCAGTAAAATATTTATGCGTATGGTTCGATTTCGATCCACTTTGGTGCGTTCATTTATCGTACACCTGTGTCAAGCTTCGTAAAATTTTGTTATTTCTTGTGAAGGCGGTTTTATCTTTGTCTGTCGGCATATTGTTGGTTTATTCTGAAGGAGTTATAGATATGTAGGCTCATTATGTGGTGTTTTCTGTGCTGTTGTGTTAGTTGCGGCAGAATTTAGTTGTGCTTTGCATTATGCTAAAATTTGTTCGTTTTCTTCTTTCTTTTTCTGGAGTCACCAATCGTAGTTTTGTAGCCAAGTTTTGTTGACCGTAGGGCTTCGCGCGACAAGCCGATCTGATGGCTTCGGTGAGCCTGGTTTCTATGATTTCTACTCGTATAAAATTCTTGGATAAGTTACTGATACCATCATTATCAGTTTTATTATTTATAACAACCTGCCAACAAATCAATCTGCCAACAAAGTGTTCATTTACGGTTTATGGGGCCAAAAACTGCTCAGGCTATCACGAACCCCGTATAGTGGAAGGTTCCACATAATTTCGGCCGCCTGGGATTCTTTCACGTGCACTGACATTGCACTGTAAGGGTGCCTCCAGCATTTCGCCTCCACTGAAATGTGACCGCTGCGGCCGGGATCGAGCCTGCGTATTTCGGGTCAGCAGCCGAGCATCATAACTACTGGACCGCTGCCGCGGCTAAAATATTTATTTGTACAGTCGGGGGCAAAAGTCTATAGACCACGTGTTTCTCAAAGGAAGCCGATAGCTCTATTAATAGCCGCCGGTTGGCGACCACATTTCTGGAGATGAAATAATATTTTGACTTTCACCTCCACAAGTGTGGTCTCCATCCGCCGGCTGTCGGCCTCGTTTGAGGAACACGTGGTCCACACACTTTTGATCCCGACTGTGCATCATAAGTTGCTACATCAGTGAGTATGTACACAAAGAGGTCCCATAGCTCAAGACTGCATCGGCAGCTCCTGTTAGTGTTGACATAAAAAAAAAGGACACAGCACGGAATGTACGACTAGCTAATAAGAGCTGTAAATACAATGCTTCGTAATACAAGAGTCGCTGATAATGAAGCGCACGATCCACAGTAGCTCGGTAATGATAAACACTACAGAAATGAATTTCTCTAGGTAGAAGCATTGGTCCTTGACACCTTAATCTTTACCTAATCTTTGTTTCCTGCTGTTTTACGCAACCCACCATGGATGATCAACCTGACAACCTATACAACGCCAACGTGCAGTGATCTAACTCCTCTGCAAGTCTGCCGATAGATAACTCAGCAACCATCAATTCCCTGTAAGCTGTTGCTAGTCTACGGGGATGTTGGCCTGCCGAGAAAGGCCTGTCCCGTAAGGTTCACTTTTGCACTGATCACTCACTCTCTCATTAGGGGATGCGCAAGCCCACAAGGCCAAGGCTAAGGCCATGCGCAAGGCCACGCGGGGTAGGAAAACCCGCTCGCCGGAAACTGCTCCTTTGACGCAGGATGGCGCGGCCAAACACGTTGACTGAACCCAGCTGACACCCGGGTCCTCGCTCGAAGGTCCATTACGGCTGGCCTTGCGGCTTGCTGTCGCCGCTGGCGTGGCTGCGCCGGACGAGAGTTCGCCTTTTGTAATCCACTTAGTCTGGAGGACATCCCGGATATAACAGGGATAACACAGTGACAGCTGTCGCCGCTGCCGTGGCTACGCCGGACGAGAGTTTGCGTTTTTAATCCACTTAGTCTGGAGGACATCCCGGGTATAACAGGGATAACACAGTGAATCGAAGCAATGTGTGTCAATGGCTTCAGATTTTTCGCCGTGGTGATTGCAGTATCCAGTTCCTGTCATGTTAAACTAGACCGTCAAGAGTCGCAAGCGATGAAAATGCATCAGTAATTCATGAACTCATTCAAAATGAAAACTGCATAAACACGAGACAGGATAATGGAACACACAGGTACGGCAAAAGCATGCGTATTAGTGTTAATGGAACGATTGGGATACAGAAAACTTTGTGCTCGTTGGGGTTCACGGCTCTTGACAACGGAGATGATGAAAATAAGGAGAAACGGGTGGGATGATCTGCAAATAATCTTTGGGCAATGTCCACAGTGTTTTCGCAAAGTAATTAATTCATGAAGCGCTATCGGATTTCTTTCTGTTTGGACGATTGCAGACTCATTTGCGTGGAAAACAGGATCAAGATGACAACGAGTTCATTGCGTAAAAAAAAAAGGTGCAATGACAAACAGTAACGGCTTTACGAATGTGCAGTCGTGTCATGGAAATAAAGATGGCTGAAGTGCAGTGGCTCATATGAATCAAATATTCAGTGGCATTTCAAAAGGACCAAATCTCCAATGCTTCTACCTACAAAACTTCATTCCCCTTTAGTGATTATCACTATCGAGTTAAAGTGGATTGTGCGTTACTTTTCCACCGACCTTTGCATATAGAAAGTGTGATCGATGTCAGAAAGAAGTTATACGATATCAAATTTTGCGAATAATGCAGATACACAAAGTAAGCACAAAAGTAAAAAAGAAGCAGGCAGTAAAGTAACACAAGAACAAAAGTTGTAACAAGTGCAGCTGATGCAAAATTAAAAGAAAAAAATAAGCGCAGTGAACGTAATCTTCTAAATTGTTTTCTTCGGTGGACGTCTTTCAAGCTTCAGTGAATGCGCTCGTTAGTCTGTCGCACAAAGATGACTGTTCAACGAATGTTGGTGAACTGTTGTTTCTTGTTCCACGGTGCCACATACTCAGCAATTCTGGACAAAAGTATTTTTGAGCGGGAAACCGTCTATGAACGCAATTTTTTTTCATATGATGTAAGATTTCACTATAACAGTCAATATATCCGCCGATCTCCAGACGGCAGTCTTGTATTTTTTGTTTTCAAATCACGTTTTTGCTATCGTCAAAAGCGTTCCTATAATTAATAATAATTTTCGATGGCAGTCTTAACTGCTCGATGCGATCACTGGAAGCACTTTAAACGAAAGATTTTGCAACATACCAGAAGAATGGACCATTGCCTTCAATATTTCCATGCAAGTGTCTTACAATTTTCAAAATTTTTGCCCCAGAAAGCTGAACTTGAGGGCGAAAAAAAAAATGCCAGTGTCGCAGCTCGGCAATGCCAGGATATACGTAGCGAAAGCTAAGGCATATTTTGGTTAGCCTTGGTTAATGTTGATTGCAAGTCCAGGTTAGTCTGGTTGTCTGGCTAGTTGTTGTCACGTGGTTCGTCACGCGGTTGGTCAGGTGACCAGTCACGTGGTTGGTCACGTGGTGCGGTGCGACCACGGCGGGAATACGAGCACGTCGAAACTGCGAGCTCGTGGCCAATGTAGCTTTCGCTACAAAAATAGCGGCGCACTTGCCATAATTCGTGCGCACAGCTGGGCAGTATGTGCTCACTTTTTAAGTGGATTTACTCCGCACACGCGCATTCCGTAAGCCTTTGCTTCGGACTGCACATACATACATATGCTGTTACTGTCCCTGACCATTGTCGTTGAAGGCGTATTATCGCCTCCGCGAGCCTAGTGAGAGCCAGTGTCGGAGGCAAGCGGCCGTACATTTTACAGCTCGCGCAAAAAATCGCCTTTTTTGAGCGCGCCTGTCGTCATCATACCAAACGCGCTCACCGCAGACGACGCAGGTGCATTTGCGCGACGGAAGACGATGCGAAGGCGTGCAGTCTGCAGCCGCCGTGATCCGAGTCGCAGCAACGTCGGCGCGATCGCGGCGACGAACGGTTTTGAATTCGTCCGCCTGGTCGCGCGAAAAATCGCCTTTTTTGAGCGCGCCTGTCGTCATCATACCAAACGCGCTCACCGCAGACGACGCAGGTGCATTTGCGCGACGGAAGACGATGCGAAGGCGTGCAGTCTGCCGCCGCCGTGATCCGAGTCGCAGCAACGTCGGGGCGATCGCGGCGGCGAACGGTTTTGAATTCGTCCGCCTGGGGGCGGTGGCGGCGGGCGCGTTTGCCGCTTCTGCCTCCTGGAGCATCGAAGCTCTCATATGACCGGCAAATTGCAGTCAGTGCGCGGCGCCCCCCGTCTCGATCTCGTCCGTTAGTCACACATAGGGACCTTACCGCAAGGCCGACGAGCTTGGGTACGTTGCGACTTTTTTGTTGCGTTTCGTGGTCGCAGTTTCGCGCCCGTCAGCGCAGTTTTGCTCCCGCTTCCACTGCATTTCATTGAGCCGGAGCGCCTTCTACCTCACACACGTGCTAAGTTGACGTTCCTGATTCCTTGCTTCATTCCACTCTCTCCTCTTTCTTGTCCACTTTCCCCCGGTACTGCGTTGCCAACCGGAATCTTCTTTTTAATCTCACCACCTTACTCCTTCGCTCTCTGTATCGGAATTTGCTTTCTTTTTGTCTCTAAATCCTTCCCTTTCCTTCGTATACGTAGTACTTGTGTCGCAGACACGTGCGGCGCTTCCGAAGGCGCGCTGCCTCTCATTTTCTCCTCTCTTCTTTCTTTCTACGTGTCTTCGAATGTTCCTTCTTTATTTTTTTTGTTTTTCAAGATACATTTGTACACGCGTTATAATTTCCGCCTGTGCCAGCGTTTCTCATCCGTTTGTGAAAAGGAGTAGCCGGAGGCACAATCAGGAACCAACATCCCCTTTTATATGTTCATGTTAATAAATACAGAACCCCGCCTGTGCAAATAAATCGACCTGAGAGGGAGACTTCATTTTCATACGGCACAACAAAAGCCATGCTGACACATGAAAAGCCACCAGGAATCGTACGTACTTAAAAGGAGCTATATTGGCATTTGCTTTTTTAAAACCGCCTAGGACACACTTACTCATCGACGTTCGATGGCAGCCATTTGCTCGGCATGTCCAGGGGAACCCCATTTCATTATGCAGGTTTCTAACCCGGGAATAGTTTTAGGCCATATGGCTACTGTAAACGTACATGGTAGACCTTAGCTAGAAGTTAAGGATTTTTTTTTCGAAGTTTTGAATTTTTAAAGAAATTCTTAACATTTCATTATTACTGTGTTAAGTTCATTTATGATTAGTTACTGCGCGCGCTGTCCTTGCGAGACTCCGCCAATTAAGTAACGTGAGCCCTAGTACCGACTCCCTCAGTCACGTTAACACAGTACTGTGTTCACGTTAACATGAAAATTGAATAATGATTGATTAATTAGTCAGATCAATTACCGGATGACTGATCAATCGCCAGACCGCTTTAATGAATTGTTTTTAATCATTCGATTGATAGCTAGACGACTGATTTATTTTTAGTAATTTTTATGATTGATTGCTTTATTGATTGATTGATTGATTGATTGTTGCTACCTCGCCTTGCCACCACTATTCGTCATCTTTAACAGAGTGCCTATGGCGCTAGTAATGAGGCGTGTTCTTTTCCTCCCCTTTCTTGCGCACGCAGTCCAGTACGGAGCATTTCGCATGACTCATTCGTGTCTGACTGAGGTCTTAGGCGCAATCGACTCAAAAGAAAGCCTTTAACCCTCACCCTATATGCATACCTCGCAGCTGTTTTAATCTAGCGGCCTCCGCGTGATTTCCTTTTCTCCGAGACATCTAGCCCCGCCGCGGTGGCTCAGTGGTTAGGGCGCTCGACTACTGATCCGGAGTTCCCGGGTTCGAACCCGACCGCGGCGGCTGCGTTTTTATGGAGGAAAAACGCTAAGGCGCCCGTGTGCTGTGCGATTTCAGTGCACGTTAAAGATCCCCAGGTGGTCGAAATTATTCCGGAGTCCTCCGCTACGGCACCTCTTCTTCCTTTCTTCTTTCACTCCCTCCTTTATCCCTTCCCTTACGGCGCGGTTCAGGTGTCCAACGATATATGAGACAGATACTGCGCCATTTCCTTTCCCCAAAAAAACCAATTATATATATATATATATATATATATATATATATATATATATATATATATATATATATATATATATATATATATATATATATATATATATATATATATATATATATATATATATATATATATATATATATATATATATATATATATATAGAAATCTACGCACATGTCCGGGGGTGGGAAAACAGATGAGTGCACTGTAGAGCCTGCGTTTCCCCTCTCGGACGCTCAGAAGCTCGATGTTCTCATGCTGGGCAAAAGTTCGCCGGCTCGGATTTCAAATGCGGCGGCCGCGCTTCGGTGTAGGTGACAAGCACGTGCCATCTGATTTTGGCACGCGTCACGGAACCACCGGTGGCTGTAATCAATTGGGAAAGCTATCCAACAGTCTGCGTGGCAGATTATGTGTCGCTATTGCATGTAGGAATTCACGGCAGAAATTCTAATCTTGTAAACCGGGCACACAGCCCCGGCACGGAGCCTCATATAAGAGCTTCGAACGCCACTCCACATGTGCCGTGGGCATGCGCAGATACCAGCACCGGGCGCCATATTAGTAATTGATTTCTACTTTATGCCACTCAACTCGCATTGAAGAGTTCTGGCGCAGATTTTATCCAGCCATAATATCCCCTCCCCCCTTTCCCCCCGGGACTCAGTGGATGTGGCATTTGTCTGTTGACCCGAATGTCGCGGGATCACATCCCGGTCGCGGCGGCCGCATTTTGATGCGGGAGAAATGCAAAAACGTCCGTGGTCTTTTCGATGTCAGAGCAGGTTAAAAGAACCCCAGGCGGTCGAAATTAACTCGAGCCCCCTGCTACGGCGTCCCGCATAACTCATGTGCTGCTACAGGACGATCAACCCCACTCACCACACCACACTGCACCGCACCGTACCTACCGTGCCTACCGTACCGTACTGTACCATACCATACCATACCATACCATACCGCACCGCACCGCACTGTACTACAGCCATAATATCCCCCCCCCCCCCCTTTCCCCCCGGGACTCAGTGGATGTGGCATTTGTCTGTTGACCCGAATGTCGCGGGATCACATCCCGGTCGCGGCGGCCGCATTTTGATGCGGGAGAAATGCAAAAAGGTCCGTGGTCTTTTAGATGTCAGAGCAGATTAAAGAACCCCAGGCGGTCGAAATTAATTCGAGCCCCCTGCTACGGCGTCCCGCATAGCTGATGTGCTGCTACGGGACGATCAACCCCACTCACCACACCACACCACACCGCACCGTACCGCACCGCACCATACCGTACCGCACCTTACCGTTCCGTACCCTACCGAACCGTAGTGCTTGCCCATAAACTGACCCTATCTGACCCTATTCTGTTCGCTTTTGTCCTGTTTCTGTTGTGCTGCTTGAAAAGTGATGTTTTTCATTGTTTCATTAAGAGGCGTGGTTCTGCATGCGCCAAAAAGTGCGATTAGCTCATGTGCTGCTACGGGACGATCAACCCCACTAACCACACCACACCGCACCGTACCTACCGTACCATGCCATACCGCACCGTACCGTACCGTACCGTACCGCACCGCACTGCACTACCGTACAGTACCGTACCGCACCTTACCGTTCCGTACCCTACCGCACCGCACCGCACCACACCATACCATACCATACCAAGCCGCCGCGGTGGCTGAGTGGTTATGGCGCTCGACTGCTGGCCCGAAAGACGCGGGTTCGATCCCGGCCGCGGCGGTCGAATTTCAATAGAGGCGAAATTCTAGTGGCCCGTGTACTGTGCGATGTCAGTGCACGTTAAAGAACCCCAGGTGGTCGAAATTTCTGGAGCCCTTCACTACGGCGTCTCTCATAGCCTGAGTCGCTTTGGGACGTTAGACCCCCATAAACCGAACCATACCATACCATTCCGTAAATTTCGGCCATTTCGGCCTCGTAATTTCGGCAATTTCCAATAGAAAAGGATGTCCACAGTCGTCAGAAAAATGTTGTTATATTTTTACTTTTCTGCTTAGTTTGCATGAAGAAGCATATAAGCCCAGTTTTTTTTTATGCGGGCCGAAATTATCGAAACACAGGCTCACATCATCATCCCAACGAAACAGCCGCCATTCTGTCAAGACATTCGACTAGTGCAAGGCTCTGCAGTATGCGTGAGCATCGGCACGTGTACCGATCTTTGCGCAAAATCGTTTCTATTGCGCAGCCCGCCCTGCCCTCGCAGTTACTTTGTCAAGTGGGATGATTCATCGTGATTGCCGCAGCACTACTCGCGTTCTTTCCCCGGCGAATGACGTCCTAAGCTTCGCTTAGCACGAGCCTTGGTATTGCAATTAATATGAGTGGCGCCGGAAGGAAGCCCTCATGCTGGGAATTAAATTTTTTTAGCAACATTTGCGGAGCTGAAAGTCCGTTAAGCATGAAACAACTTCACTTTCGCTGAATAGGCGCCGACAGCCTGAGTTTCGAACTGGAAAATTTCAACGCTACTCCACTCCATACGCTGAGCTGTGGTCAACATGCGAGGAATGATACATATGGATTCGTTTGCGAAGCTGAAAGTCCGTTAGGCATGAAGAAACTTCACTTTCGCTGAATAGGCGCAGACAGCTTAAGTTTCGAACTGGAAAATTCCAACGCTACTGCACTCCATACGCTGAGCTGCGGTCAACATGCGAGGAACGATACAGATTTATGGATTCGTTTGCGAAGCTGAAAGTCCATTAAGCATGAAGAAACTTCACTTTCGCTGAATAGGCGCCGACAGCTTGAGTTTCGGACTGGAAAATTCCAACGCTACTGCACTCCATACGCTGAGCTGCGGTCAACATGCGAGGAACGATACAGTTTTATGGATTCGTTTGCGAAGCTGAAAGCCCATTAAGCATGAAGAAACTTCACTTTCGCTGAATAGGCGCCGACAGCTTGAGTTAGAACTGGAAAATTCCAACGCTACTGCACTCCATACGCTGAGCTGCGGTCAACATGCGAGGAATGATACATATGGATTCGTTTGCGAAGCTGAAAGTCCATTAAGCATGAAGAAACTTCACTTTCGCTGAATAGGCGCAGACAGCTTAAGTTTCGAACTGGAAAATTCCAACGCTACTGCACTCCATACGCTGAGCTGCGGTCAACATGCGAGGAACGATACAGATTTATGGATTCGTTTGCGAAGCTGAAAGTCCATTAAGCATGAAGAAACTTCACTTTCGCTGAATAGGCGCCGACAGCTTGAGTTTCGGACTGGAAAATTCCAACGCTACTGCACTCCATACGCTGAGCTGCGGTCAACATGCGAGGAACGATACAGTTTTATGGATTCGTTTGCGAAGCTGAAAGCCCATTAAGCATGAAGAAACTTCACTTTCGCTGAATAGGCGCCGACAGCTTGAGTTAGAACTGGAAAATTCCAACGCTACTGCACTCCATACGCTGAGCTGTGGTCAACATGCGAGGAATGATACATATGGATTCGTTTGCGAAGCTGAAAGTCCATTAAGCATGAAGAAACTTCACTTTCGCTGAATAGGCGCAGACAGCTTAAGTTTCGAACTGGAAAATTCCAACGCTACTGCACTCCATACGCTGAGCTGCGGTCAACATGCGAGGAACGATACAGATTTATGGATTCGTTTGCGAAGCTGAAAGTCCATTAAGCATGAAGAAACTTCACTTTCGCTGAATAGGCGCCGACAGCTTGAGTTTCGGACTGGAAAATTCCAACGCTACTGCACTCCATACGCTGAGCTGCGGTCAACATGCGAGGAACGATACAGTTTTATGGATTCGTTTGCGAAGCTGAAAGCCCATTAAGCATGAAGAAACTTCACTTTCGCTGAATAGGCGCCGACAGCTTGAGTTAGAACTGGAAAATTCCAACGCTACTGCACTCCATACGCTGAGCTGCGGTCAACATGCGAGGAACGATACAGATTTATGGATTCGTTTGCGAAGCTGAAAGTCCATTAAGCATGAAGAAACTTCACTTTCGCTGAATAGGCGCCGACAGCTTGAGTTAGAACTGGAAAATTCCAACGCTACTGCACTCCATACGCTGAGCTGCGGTCAACATGCGAGGAACGATACAGTTTTATGGATTCGTTTGCGAAGCTGAAAGCCCATTAAGCATGAAGAAACTTCACTTTCGCTGAATAGGCGCCGACAGCTTGAGTTAGAACTGGAAAATTCCAACGCTACTGCACTCCATACGCTGAGCTGCGGTCAACATGCGAGGAACGATACAGTTTTATGGATTCGTTTGCGAAGCTGAAAGCCCATTAAGCATGAAGAAACTTCACTTTCGCTGAATAGGCGCCGACAGCTTGAGTTAGAACTGGAAAATTCCAACGCTACTGCACTCCATACGCTGAGCTGCGGTCAACATGCGAGGAACGATACAGATTTATGGATTCGTTTGCGAAGCTGAAAGCCCATTAAGCATGAAGAAACTTCACTTTCGCTGAATAGGCGCCGACAGCTTGAGTTAGAACTGGAAAATTCCAACGCTACTGCACTCCATACGCTGAGCTGCGGTCAACATGCGAGGAACGATACAGATTTATGGATTCGTTTGCGAAGCTGAAAGTCCATTAAGCATGAAGAAACTTCACTTTCGCTGAATAGGCGCCGACAGCTTGAGTTTCGGACTGGAAAATTCCAACGCTACTGCACTCCATACGCTGAGCTGCGGTCAACATGCGAGGAACGATACAGTTTTATGGATTCGTTTGCGAAGCTGAAAGCCCATTAAGCATGAAGAAACTTCACTTTCGCTGAATAGGCGCCGACAGCTTGAGTTAGAACTGGAAAATTCCAACGCTACTGCACTCCATACGCTGAGCTGCGGTCAACATGCGAGGAACGATACAGTTTTATGGATTCGTTTGCGAAGCTGAAAGCCCATTAAGCATGAAGAAACTTCACTTTCGCTGAATAGGCGCCGACAGCTTGAGTTAGAACTGGAAAATTCCAACGCTACTGCACTCCATACGCTGAGCTGCGGTCAACATGCGAGGAACGATACAGTTTTATGGATTCGTTTGCGAAGCTGAAAGTCCATCAAGCATGAAGAAACTTCACTTTCGCTGAATAGGCGCCGACAGCTTGAGTTTCGGACTGGAAAATTCCAACGCTACTGCACTCCATACGCTGAGCTGCGGCCAACATGCGAGGAACGATACAGTTTTATGGATTCCGTGGCATGCATGAACGCGTGAAGGGCTTGTTATCCAACGTTTCCGAGAGGTTGTGGGTGTGTACTTGAAGGTGCACTAAAGAGGATTCTGAGCTCGTGTTTTTACCGGGGAAACTTCGTGTACACGTTCCGAGCATTCCTATAAACTTCGAATCGTAGTTCTGTGCGGCCGATTTTCCTAATTTAATTTAAATCGAATTAAACGTCCCGGCTACCGCCTTTTCTTTTTTTAACTGACCTCCGAAAGTAGGAGGAGCCTATGCCTATCAGCCATTCGCGTAGCTGCTTCGTTCTCGCTTTTATTCTGCTTTTTTTAGGTTTCCATGTTTTTTAGGTTTCCGTGAACCCACCGCGGTGGCTCAGTGGTTAGGGCGCTCGGCTGCTGATCCGGAGTTCCCGGGCTCGAACCCGACCACGGCGGCTGCGTTTTTATGGAGGCAAAACGCTAAGGCGCCCGTGTGCTTTGCGATGTCAGTGCACGTTAAAGATCCCCAGGTGGTCGAAATTATTCCGGATCCCTTCGCTACGGCACCACTTTCTTCCTTTCTTCTTTCACTCCCTTCTGTATCCCTTTCTTTACGGCGCGGTTCAGGTGTCTAAAGATATATGAGACAGATACTGCGCCATTTCCTTTCCCAAAAAAACAATTATTATTATTATTATTATTATTATTATTATTATTATTATTATTATTATTATTATTATTATTATTATTATTATTATTATTATTATTAGGTTTTCGTCGATAAATGGTTTCAATCACAGACAACATAGTCGCAAACGAGGTCCACGGAAATAAAGATACGCGTGCACTGTTTGCTTTCGCACATCACTCTGCGTATTACTACGTATCACTCCGCCGATGGCAGAGCAGCAAGCCGCCACGCGATTGGCTGAAAGGCACTTCACGTGTTTGTTGACACCTCCTACTTTCGGAGGTCAGTTACAAAAAAAAAAGGCGGAAGACGGGACGTTTAATTCGATTTAATAAGAAAATCGGCCGCACGGAACAATAATTCAAAATTTACAAAAATTCTTGGAGCGTGTAGATCGAGTTCGCGCGGTAGAAAGGCGAGCTCAGAATCATCTTTAGTGCACCTTTAAATCCCTCCGCGTACACTGTCAGTACGTATCCCAAGAGAGAGCTTCCTTATATACATGTCACGGCAGCATGCGAAGCGAGAGACCCACTGCGTGGTTCGATGATGATGATGATGTGAATTAGCTCGTTCACAGTGCACGTATTTGTTACACAGGCAACCACAGTACTGTATTGTATTGTACTGTATTGTACTGCACTGTATTGTACCGTACAAGCACTGTATTGCACTCCCTCAGCTAATATAGCACCTGGCGTCCATCGCAATCCGACAGCGTTGCGCAGTAGATGCACGCACGGAGTACAAGGATTGGCGCGCGCAGACCGGTGCGGCGGGAAAACTCTGGCGCGAACCGTTGCTGACTCTGCTGAAAGAGGAAAATCGGTCGGCGCCATTGGCTGGAGGGGCTCCTTTGAGGGGGCATTTGCCGCTTTGTTCTTGAGTTGTATCCGACTATAGGACTCTTTCAAGTGGGGCAAATCAATGGGGACGCTCTGAATGCAGAAATTCGGTCGGCGCCATTGGCTGGAGGGGCTCCTTTTAAGGAAATTGCCGCTTTGTTCTTGAGTTGTATACGACTATAGGACTCTTTCAAGTCGGGAAAATCAAGGGGGACGCTCTGAATGCAGAAATTCGGTCGGCGCCATTGGCTGGAGGGGCTCCTTTTAGGGGCATCTGCCGCTTTGTTCTTGAGTTGTATCCGACTATAGGACTCTTTCAAGTGGGGAAAATCAAGGGGGCGCTCTGAATGCAGAAATTGGTCTACATATCGGGTATTTACAGTATACCGGAGCACTGGCTGCAGGAGGTCCACGCGTTGGTCCGCGTCCTAATCAAATAAGACTAGCCTGTATTCGCTTTTAGCAAGGGAACCACGTTACCTCTCAGCGTGTGTCGTTTCCCACCCGTTGAAGCGCGTGCGAAGATCTTGTTGCGCTATGCCTAGCAATTATAGCGGTGGCAAAGATGTGGTACATAACTACTTTAACAGCCCGGTTAGGCTAAGTTTATGTGCATCCGTGTTAAAATCAAGACGTGATTGCAGCATGTGCACTGCCCAACAGCTAGGGGCCCGGCAATTGACGTCTGTTGCGAAAGTTGCTTGCAAAACGTCCATACGGACAGCAAGCAGCCTACGTAGTTAGTAGCCTACAAAAAAAAAGCGTACGTGTCCTGCCGTAAAACCACGATGACGTCACTAAGCCGAGTAGGGGGGCTGAACGGCTGCTGCAGTCTCAAGATTGGCATATGCTTACTTTTAATAGTTTTGTTTAGCGCTCGCTATGCCAATCCAGAGAGAGTACTTGCAAGTCTTCCGCTGCAGTCGTCAGTGTAACGACGGCGTCTTTAAACACTCGCCAGCGAGGTTCCGTTGCCGTTGCCCCAGCTGCGAGCAACCTGAGCGGTCTTTCATGAGAACCCTGTAGTGCTGAACGTTGTCGTTCTTGAGTGAGGTACTTTACTCCTACACTATACTCAGCAGTTCTGGGCAAAAGCATTCTTGAACGGGAAACCTTTTACGAACGCAACTTTCTTATATAATGTAAGATTTTACTACAGAGTTTAATCAATACATCGGCAGATCACCCGACGGCACTCTTGTATTTTTGTTCTATTCACGTTTTTACCGTCGTCAGAAATGTTCCCCATTGGTTTTTTATGGCAGTCTTAGCTGTTCGATGCGATCGCTGCAAAACACTTTAAAAGAAAGATTTTGCTACACACCTCCCGACCGCGGCGGCTGCGTTTTTGTGGAGGAAAAACGCTAAGGCGCCCGTGTGCTGTGCGATGTCAGTGCACGTTAAAGATCCCCAGGTGGTCGAAATTATTCCGGAGCCCTCCACTACGACACCTCTCTCTTCCTTTCTTCTTTCACTCCCTCCTTTACCCTTCCCTTACGGCGCGGTTCAGGTGTCCAACGATATATGAGACAGATACTGCGCCATTTCCTTCCCCCCCAAAACCAATTGAAAAAAAAAATGCACACCACAAGAATGGACCAATACCTTCAAAAATTCGTTGGAGGCACTTAGATATCTCTTAACTGCGGGAGGGCGAAAGCCGTTTGCGACTCATTGCACTGATTTGAATTTGCCGCGCTTATCATAGATCTTATAGATCTTTAGGTGACCTTAAGGTCACGCGACCTAGGTGGCGATGTAACGGACGGACGGTCACCGCGAGTATGAGCCATCAAAGGCTATCGCCCTAACATTTCCATAACAGTGTCTTACAATTTTACAATTTTAACCATTTCTGCCCGAGAAAGCTGGACATGATCGTGCCTGTCGCTAGCTGCGCGTTCGGGGTCTTCTGAGACAGTGAATCAGCATGAGAGTAAATCGGCCGCCGCGTCAAGTCGTTACCCAACGGGCTTTGTTCCCCGAAGTACCTCAGTGTTGCGAGACACCTGTCACGCATCCTCTGGCAGTAAGTCCGTACGAGTTGCCGAGCCGCACCCAGCGCGTGAGCGTGCGCGAAACGCGTGTCCAACAAATGATGGCGCCCCGTTATAGGGGGCTCCTCTTCCTGGAAGGCCGCGTGACGTAATCTAATTTTTAGTACGCGTGGGCGTTCACTCTGGTTGTTAATATTTTTATTTTAGGATTTTAGCGCAGGCACCGGCCAGTACAGTGTCCACCAAAAGTATTAAGGCCAAATACTTTTCTCTTCAGCCGCGTGACAGAGCCAATACGGCACTATTAAAGACCGAATGACCTTGAAATGCTAGCAGAAGGTTTCTTCTTGTGGTAGAGAAGCTTCCTGTTTGACTTGTGCTTTAAATGATCCGCTACACGGAACATTCTAGGAACATACATTTCGCTGCAGCTGAAGGCTGCAGCCTTAAGGCTATATACATATATACCAAGGCTATATACATGGCGTTATACAGACTGCAACGTTGTGCCACGCGCATTCTGTCATAGCGCGTGGTTACAAGCATTGCTGTCGTCAATGTTTGTGGAGAAGGTGATGAAAGGATGCAAGGAACATTTCAGACAAATTTTGTCGAATTATATGTACACACAGCGAAACAGGCCGTCAAAAAAAAACCCCTTTGTTTGAGCGTTTCTCCAGTTTCCTTTGCCGGATTACTTTGGCAGGTGATTCAATACTTCATTCTTTTCTTTCGTCCGGGGGCCGTTCCCTGCTGCCATCTGCAGTCCTTCATGGTCGTTTTCCTGCTTTCTTCAGTAAATGCGAACTGGTTGTTCCCTCCCCGAATTAATGATTCGTTTCTTTTAATTTGATTCTATCAAAAGCCACATAAGGAAAAAAAATGCGTCGTTGGTCATAAAATTCGCCCATTGGCTGCACGGTTATGAGTTCACTAGACCGGATAATTCTAATTGGTTGAAAAGAAACGACGTCACCAGACCGGATATGACGTCACTTCCTGCAAATGTCTCAACAGCTTCTAATACTATTGCAGTGCGAACACACACGTAATTAAGTGTTCGTGTGAATTTTTTTCTCCAGCATATTTATTTTTCTGAATTCATCTTTGGCGTCTGCTTTTTAAATATAATTGGCCCCAAGGCTGATACAACTGGCCAGGTTACTCGTACATACTGTCTGTTGCCTTTTATTTAGATTACTGCAAACAGTTAAATGACAATTCCAGGTTTTTTCATAACCTTCCACACACTTCCACAATATCTACAGCGGACGGAAATAATTCTTGTGATTTCTTATCGCTTTTTTTTCCTCCAGAGTAATTTTTGCATAAATGCTGCGGCTTCTATTAGCCGTCTGCACAGCGTGCCTCAGCTGTGCATTTGCGAAACACTCCCGCTAAAACAACATAAGACATCACACACAGCCGCCGCGGTGGCTGAGTGGTTACGGCGCTCATCTGCTGGCCCGAAAGACGCGGGTTCGATCCCGGCCGCGGCGGTCGAATTTCGATGGAGGCGAAATTCTAGAGGCTCGTGTGCTGTGCGATGTCAGTGCATGTTAAAGAACCCCAGGTGGTCGAAATTTCCGGAGCCCTTCACTACGGCGCCTCTCATAGCCTGAGTCGCTTTGGGACGTTAAACCCCCTTAAACCAAACAACACAAGACATCACACATAAGCCACGATTTCGCTCCTACACCAGGTTCTATATACAGAGAAATTTGACTTCAAATTCCAAAGAACTTAACAAAATGCTCGCTTACGTGAAAGATCGCGAATTGAAATCAGCACGCTGCCACTGATGTTCATGAATTGAAGTTCATTCGAAGCATTCGGATGGTTCCTGAAGACATTTATTTCAGAACACTGGAAACTTCATGCATGTATTATGCACTTGGCACTTTCAATAAAATGCCATAATTTTCTGCTAAGTGCTCTATTTCCGATTGCCAATTTCGTACACTGGACGACACTGTCGGTGCTTTTGTACATTTTTCTATTGCGTAAGCAGTGCTACTGTTTCCCCCGAAAACCTGGGGCCGTATTCTATAAGCTGTCTATTTGCCACGGTCCATTTCGAGTCCATTTGATCCTCCCTCATTGGTCACTCAGATATATCCGCAGCGATCAAGCGTCTGCGAGAAGTGACCCGACCACTGCGTGGTCCACTACCGAACCTCACCACTGGCCGTCATTGGCTGCGATATGGTGAGCCAATGGTGAGGTGCATTACAGCGCTCTTTCTACAGCAGGCTACCGGACCTGACCACTGGCTGCCATTGGCTGCGATATTGCAGCCAACTGTGAGGTCTGTCAACCACCCAAAGTCGCGAGTATACGTGAGCGGCCAATGCCAGAGGAACAAGTGGCCGCGAAACGGACATTTAAAAATGTACAGATTATAGAATATGGCCCCTGTTGCAGAGGACCCTCCAGTCCCATCAAGCGAGCCACCGCTCTCAATCTCCACCCTCCGCCCACCAGAAGCACCTCCCCATAGTACTTCCCTATCTAGAGGCTGCCCAGTCACATCCGTCATCCTTGTTTCACCGCGCCGCTCCTGCCCACCTTCACCCCCCCCCCCCCTTCATAAGCGCCACCCACCACCTACCAACCTTAACGTCACCCTCCACAAGGCGTCCACCCATTAGAAGCCAGCGCAGCAGCAGGATAATAATAATAATAATAATAATAATAATAATAATAATAATAATAATAATGATTGGTTTTTGGAGGGGAAAGGAAATGGCGCAGTATCTGTCTCATATATCGTTGGACACCTGAACCGCGCCGTAAGGGAAGGGATAAGGTAGGGAGTGAAAGAAGAAAGGAAGAGAGAGGTGCCGTAGTGGAGGGCTCCGGAATAATTTCGACCACCTGGGGATCTTTAACGTGCACTGACATCGCACAGCACATGGGCGCCTTAGCGTTTTTCCTCCACAAAAACGCAGCCGCCGCGGTCGGGTTCGAACCCGGGAACTCCGGATCCGTAGTCGAGCGCCCTAACCACTGAGCCACCGCGGCGGGGGCAGCAGGATGACAAATTCAAATCAGAGACGCAATAAGAAAGCCAGCTGCCCTTCAGAAGAACCCCCTCACCCAGCCGCTACACCCCACCCACCTCTGCACACTTTTACCCTACAGAAAAACTCTGGCACTTATGTAAAACATCGGCCTAGAGTAAATACCTTCGTTACAGTAAAAGCATCAAAGTAATCATGGAGGGTAAATCCAACTGCTTTCGCAGAACTGTCGGATCCGATTGTGTCATAGCTTTTTGGTAGAAACGCTTGCTGACAGTTTATGAAAATTGCTCGAGTCTGAGGCACGATTCAATTGGCCCGCTAGAAAAGAATTTTTGCTGAGTGACCAGCACTTTCAAATTCTAAGACTCATTAGCACCTGTTTTCCTGAAGTTCTGGTATCATGGTCATTGAAAACATGTTATCTGACTTATTTATGCCTGTTAAACGAAAGCGAACCTAAGGTGAACCAATACATTGCAATATTGCTCATGATACAAGCCAGCTGCGTAGCTGTACCAAAGTGGAGCAGACATCGAACCCCGCAACTTCGCAAGTGAATGTATCGCGCTGCATGTGATGTTTCGCGAAGTACGCAGGATCACTACCGTATAGTATACGACCTTTCGAAGCCGGAAATTTTTGCATGGCTGTCAAAATATTGCATTTGGTCCCGGAAGCATTGCGTTAATGATTAGCAAAATGCTCTCAACAATGACAATTGTACTGTGTTGAAATTCGTTAAACTGAAACGCATTTGCATTGAATACAATGATGTTTCCGTTGAGGATTTCGCAAAAGTTCGTTTAACTGAAAACTTAGTTCAAAAGGCGTTCGTCGAAGTGTTGTATTACACCGAATCATCCAAAACGTACGAAACAAGCCCGTAGAAATATCCAGATTTATTTGCATACCATAAATTCTAAACTATTACTGCATATAAGCTGTGACGAAACAAGCCATCTATGAAATTTACCCGCCAAACCAACGCGCACGCTGAGCGCGTAAAGAAATGCTCACCCCACTCTTTCCGCTGCTCGATTTCATATCTAAGTTGTCGCTACTTCTTTCATCATGCTTGTTTTCAGTGGTATTTAAGCCGCCACGGTGTCAACCGGCAAAGCCACTTTTGATAATACGAACACTCGTCCATCCTAAACGAGCCCCGCCGCGGTGGCTCAGTGGTTAGGGCGCTCGACCGCTGATCCGGAGTTCCCGGGTTCGAGCCCGACCGCGGCGGCTGCGTTTTTATGGAGGAAAAACGCTAAGGCGCCCGTGTGCTGTGCGATGTCAGTGCACGTTAAAGATCCCCAGGTGGTCGGAATTACTCCGGAGGCCTCCACTACGGCACCTATTTCTTCCTTTCGTCTTTCACTCTCTCCTTTATCCCTTCCCTTACGGCGCGGTTCAGGTGTCCAACGATATATGAGACAGATACTGCGCCATTTCCTTTCCCCCAAAAACAATTATTATTATTATTATTATTATTATTATTATTATTATTATTATTATTATTATTATTATTATTATTATCCTAAACGAATGCTTCTCGTCATCGACGGCGCTGTACCTGGCACGTTTTGCAGATGTGCGCAGCGATCAAGCATGATCGGCCCGTGCTAAAGCTCAAAACGCGGACAAACATGGGCGCGGCTGAAGTTAAAATAAAATGATTTCTTTTGACTTTTGCCTGTCATCTCGGTCATGGTAAGATGCCGTAGAACGTTGCAGACAGCTGTCACACCGCGGCCTAAAGGTGCGTGAAAACCGTAACGATGTCTTGATAGTTCCTGCTTGACAGCATTTAAATACAACCTTTTTGTGCACCAAGCGTTTAAAAATCAATCAACTGTTCTTACATGTAAAAGCTTGCCAGTTGAAGACAAAATCCGAGCAGTGCACCGGGCGCTCGCCAAAAGCACTGATTCAGTTGTCATGCTTGCTGGATGTTGTCGGAATGATTACTTTACAGCCCAACGTACGGTAGGAATCAATATTTAAGGGAATTTCTAAGGCAAGCCTGTGCGCGGATAAAGTGCTCTACCGCAGTTTACTTTCGCAAGAAGAAAGGACAAAATGCATGATTTTAGTTCACAACTTCATCTTTGCGTCTTTCACTGCCTCTTTCTTGAGAGAAAGAGGAATTGTCTTACCAGAAAGAAAGAAATGTCGTCGGCCGACGCGAAAGCCTTCAAATTACAATAGGTACAATAGGCAGCAACGATGCTCTAAACTCGACGATTTCTTCACCGAAGGCGCTTTCGGGGCGCCGCAGAAAGCAGTATTTCCTTCGGGGATCGTTTGTCACTATCCTGTAGTCGCTTGCCTGCCATCGAACCTCTGTCTGTAATCGAGGCGATTGTCGCAATCTATGCAATTCTAAATCGGGCGCGCTAGCGTCAGCCCCGCCACGGTGGCTCAGTGGTTAGGGCGCTCGACTACTGATCCGGAGTTCCCGGGTTCGAGCCCGACCGCGGCGGCTGCGTTTTTATGGAGGAAAAACGCTAAGGCGCCCGTGTGCTGTGCGATGTCAGTGCACGTTAAAGATCCCCAGGTGGTCGAAATTATTCCGGAGCCCTCCACTACGGACCTATTTGTTCCTCTCTTCTTTCACTCCCTCCTTTATCCCTTCCCTTACGGCGCGGTTCAGGTGTCCAACGATATATGAGACAGATACTGCGCCATTTCCTTTCCACCAAAAACCAATTATTATTATTATTATTATTAGCGTCACAAAGCTGCCGCCGCTGTTTGAGCAAAAAGGTGAAAAAATGGGGAAAAAATTGTTTGGAGAATGAAAATGAACATGAGACAGTCACTCGCTAATGGGTTCATTAGTTTCTGAACATTTTCCGCTTCTTTTTTGTCACCCGCCCACCCTTTTTTTCCCAACTGACGAGTCATTCTATAACATAAAGTCCAGGAAAACAAGTAACATGTAGAAGCTGAAACTAAGGTGTACCACGGAAATTAGCCGGGCCAGTTAATGCATTATTGTGTTTTTTAATTGGTTTTTGGGGAAAGGAAGTGGCGCAGTATCTGTCTCATATATCGTTGGACACCTGAACCGCGCCGTAAGAGAACGGATAAAGGAGGGAGTGAAAGAAGAAAGGAAGAGGTGCCGCAGTGGAGGGCTCTGGAATAATTTCGACCACCTGGGGATCTTTAACGTGCACTGACATCGCACAGCACACGGGCGCCTTAGCGTTTTGCCTCCATAAAAACGCAGCCACTGCGGTCGGGTTCGATCCCGGGAACTCCGAATCAGTAGCCGAGCGCTCTAACCACTGAGCCACCGCGGCGGGTGTGAGTTGGTGCATGGTGAAGATTCTGGCAGTGCTGTGTCTATGTCCTATTAACCTGCGCGCTGTTTTGCAAAGAACTGAGGTGTGCATCCGAAATATTTTTTTAAAAAAGCAGGAAGCAGTGAGTTCTGGTTGGAAAGTACCGTTTCATGAACGTTATACTTCATAGAAACCACCCCCCGAGTCTAGAGCAGTACTGGTTTGTAAATGCGCTTGAAAGCTTTGTGAACAGTTGTTCAGCTTTTCATCAAGCGTCGAACGATGAAACGCCGTTGAAATCGATACAGAACCTCTGTTAAAGGATGATTAGAGTATGATGGGTGCTGCTTAATTTACCATTTACTCCGTCGGATATCTGCTGTATATAAACTTGGAAAAGCCACTTATTTTACGCATACATACGAATGGAATGCCTGATCTTCGACTCTTGTTTTGAGGTATGGTTGCTCGTTCTACTCAGTCACCTGAGGTGCTTCACGTACCTCATTCCAATCAGGCGTTGACGTGGTTTTTGTGATCTTGTAGCTTTATTGAGAAAACTCAACGCTGGGCGAACAGCCCGTGGAGGTTAGTCACCTCGGAGAAAAAGCTATTGTCTGAATTCTCGCAATCACAAAGGAGGCACATACCATGTACATCCTGTGGGCACGAAAAGTGTGGCCCACCTTTGCTGCTAAAGCAAGCACGTGTACGTAGAGTGCACAGGAAATATTCTCTTTCAGTCATTGTCAAGTCGCGGTTCCTGTAAACCTTATGTGTAGGAGAAGCTGTTAGGTTTCTAGCTATAATCTTTTTTTTTTCTTTAGAGTGCACTGATCCCAAAATCGATCGGCGCTTTTTATAGCAGTGCTGCTTGCTCCCTGAAGAGGCTGTAAATATCAGCCTTTTTTTTCCGAATACATATAATTGTGAGCAATTAAACATCAATTCTCTGGATGTTTCGGTGAACCTTACACATTATTGTTAGTTGTGAATTGTGGACTTGAACGTACCAAGGCGACACATGGGCTATGAGGGACGCCTTAGTGGAGGGCTCCAGGACAGCTTAGGCCCCATGGGGCTCTTTAAAGTGCGCTTGCATCGCCCAATACATATAATTGTGAGCAATTAAACATCAATTCTCTGGATGTTTCGGTGAACCTCGCACATTAATGCCAGGTGAGAATTGTGGAGTTGAACGTACCAAGGTAACACATGGGCTATGAGGGACGCCTTAGTGGAGGGCTCCGGGATAGTTCAGGCCCCATGGGGCTCTTTAAAGTGCGCTTGCACCGTGCAGCACACGGGCGCCTTTTGCGCTTCGCTTACACCGAAACACGGCCGCCGCGGCCGGGATTGAACCAGGGTCCACCGGCTCAGTTACCCAGTGCCCTGACCACTGAGCCACCACATCGGGCTGATTAATGTACGGGTGCGAATCACAGATACTATGAAACACTTTTAACGGCCTAAATTGGTTTATAGACTCTAGCCATTTTGTCTGTTTAAGCCCTAAATCGTTCGATGAGATTCGTGCTCTTGAATACTCAGCATGTCAATGCAATGAACGAATCTGTGGTTGCTGAAGCATTTTACATTAACAGTTACAAGGAATTCTTCTCAGTCCAACAGTCCAACGTTGCGAACTCTTTTTACAGACACGCAGTGAATGACAATGGAGAGATTGCGCCTCCCTAATCTATGCATTTACACTAGAGAATGACCAGTTCCGCATATATGGGCACGTAGGCAGAAACTAGACGACAGAGAAGGACTACTTGCGCGGGAGAGATCTCTAAGGCTATCGTATTGTACCTTTAAAGGTACGTTAAGCGTTATGTGATGGTGAAAGAAAGAACAGTATCCGTGTCTGCGAAGAGATATACAAAGAGGACTCCACACCACTATAGGTACCCATTAATTCTATCGTCTCATACACTTAAGTCGCAGCTTAATTGTCCCCTCAAGTTTCTTTCTAGCATGCTATCGCCTCATACACTTAAGTCGCCGCTTAATTGTCCCCTCAAGTTTCTTTCTAGCATAATATCGCCTCATACACTTGAGTCGCCACTTAATTGTCCCCTCAAGTTCTAGCATACTATCGCCTCATGCACTTAAGTCGCCACTTAATTGTCCCCTCAAGTTTCTTTCTAGCATGCTATCGCCTCATGCACTTAAGTCGCCGCTTAATTGTCCCCTCCAGTTTTTTTCTAGCGTGCTATCGCCTCATGCACTCAAGTCGCCGCTTAATTGTCCCCTCAAGTCTCTTTCTAGCATATTTCCGTATGGTTCGTTCGCGTCCTGATTGCGCGGTGCCTGCATCACTGTTGATGTTCCTACGGAATGAAACGATTCTTCATAAGTGAAGGCTGTTTGCACGGACGCGTGTTATGCGAAAAAAAAAAGATTTGAAAATCCTTTTCAGCTGTCGCGTGTGAGCGGTGCTGTTTCAGGCGAAAGAGCCACGCCGCGCTTTAAATCAAAGCTTAATTTTTACCACCTGGGAAGCTATGAGCAAATCGCCGCAAAGAAATCCATCCTTGTGGCTCGATAAGGGTCCCTGAAGAGAGCCGCATGCAATTACTATTCTCAGCGAAAATTGCTTCTTTGCCTCTTTCTGGGTACGTTGACATTCGTTCAGCAGTAAGAGACGCACTTATTGCCGAGAAAATTGGATTTAAAAATCTTCCTGCCAGCCGATAAAAACTCGCGATGTCCTTACCGAAATGACTGGTTACCATTTTTAAGTGAAAGGCGGTTTAGCGTAGCCTCTGAGACTCGTGACAAAATCGATGTCGACGCACGCATTTTAGTTACGAAATCAGCCGATTATAACGACACCTATATTTCGTTTTTTCGATCATTTCTATCGTACAAAAGCTCCGTTTTCGTTGAGCGTGGTCTTTTTGTTAATAGACCACGGTACTTTATCGATACACGCAAACTTTAATTTGTACTCAGTATCCGTTTAAAGGTCACTCGCAGCAAGGAAACCTCAGTTAATTTATAACACTAGGTACATGATTTACAACCATGAGCCCTGTAGCATCGATTTGCTAAACTATCTTCCAGATCTTCGAGCAGGCTGTTTGCGAAACTGGACTTGTCAAAAGCTGCTGCGCTACGCTGTAAAATTCGAGCGGCAAAAGAGAAAGAATTGCAGGAGATATAAATACATGAATATGCAAAAAATGCGGTGTGTGCGCGTTCAGTGAACTATAGGCACAGTGGGCGGGAAGTTCACCGAACGTGTTAGCACGCGGCAACTGAACTCTGCCCGTCGAACTTAAGAACAATGCGACTAAAGCATCTACTCTCGTGTAAAAAAAACAAAAACAAAAAACGCAGGCATACTCTAAACGCTCGGTGCAACCGCTATATAAATGCAATCTCGTCGGTTTCCCATGGTAGTCTGTGTGCTGTTGTTGTTGCTTTTAATCGGCCCTTGGAGAATGGCCCATACCCGTGAGGGAGATTAGCCACCTGTTCTGCCGAGGCACTTGCCATTCACTCATGCGCGATCATGTGTTTTGCGCATGCGCCACGCACGCTGAAGTGCAACTTATATTCCGCCTCCTGGCTCGTTTCAACGCATTTTAAACGGTGAATTTGGCTTTCAAACATCTCAGAATGCAACTTAAGAGGCAACGCGCAACCAGAAGAGAGTGGTATTTGATTAGCGTGCAGGTAATTAATTGTTGGCTAAGGTGGAAAGAAAAAAGAGTGGGGACAATAGTTTAATAATAATTAGTTTTTTGGGGAAAGGAAATGGCGCAGTATCTGTCTCATATATCGTTGGACACCCGAACCGCGCCGTAAGGGAAGGGATAAGAGAGGGAGTGAAAGAAGAAAGGAAGAATTAGGTGCCGTAGTGGAGAGCTCCAGAATAATTTCGACCACCTGGGGATCTTTAACGTGCACTGACATCGCACAGCACACGGGCGCCTTAGCGCTTTGCCTCCATCGAAAGGCAGCCGCCGCGGTCGGGTTCGAACCCGGGAACTCCGGATCAGTAGTCGAGCGCCCTAACCACTGAGCCACCGCGGCGGGGTAGGACAATAGTTTAAACCGCATATTTGACTCATAAGCATCTCAGAATGCAACCTAATAGAAAACAAGACGCAGGGTAAATCACAAATAATTTGACTTCAAATAATGCTTCGTTAAAAAAAACGTCATGAAAAAGTATCAGTAAAAATCGGAACTAACCGCTGTTTCACGCGGTCGGAAACGCAGCACTAATCCATTGTGGCACATGCTTAACGAGAACGGCAGCTTTTAGGGAAGCTCCTACCCGTTCTCACATATAGTGTATTTTCGAGCATGCGCAGAACAGGAAATCACGCTCCTGCGAATGTCTGGTTGTCAGGCTACCTTGTTATTCATCCACTAATTCTTCCTCTCTTCATTCACCTCTTCTTCCAAGCTCATCAGATTAACACGTATGTCCAAACTCCTAGAGACGCGATCATGCTTCGAGTGTACGCTGTGTGTGGGCAGGTATGCACTGTACACTGAATATAGTTATGCATGCAGTGTACACTGAATTTTGTCATGGGCGCATTGTGCCCTGTATATGGGCATACACCCAGTGTGCACTGCATGTGGTTATGCATGCAGTCTGACTGTACATTGGAATGTATGCAGCGTTCACTGAAGTGGTTATGCATGTAGTCTGCACTGCATGTGGGCATGTATGCAGTGTACTACACTGTTTGTGGGCATGTATACAATGTAGACATACAAGGACATTAGTGTAGTTTATTACTCTCCAAGTAAGCTCTGTAGTGCGGCCACAAGCGAAATGTCGCCGCAAAGAGTGGACTCAAAAGTTTGCCCTCTAAAATCTGGTTTGAAGGACGCAGAATGCATTCCTTCATTAAACAACTAAAAGGCCCTTTGAATCGGCAGCGAAGCAGTTTCTAAACTAGGCATGACCAGATTCAGAACATTCCGAGGCTTCGAAACCCTTCACTATGGCGTCCCTCATAGCATGAGTAGCTTTGGGACGTTAAACCACCATAAACTAAACTAAGCTATATGCACTGACATCGCACAGCACACGGGCTCCTTTTGCGTTTCGCCTCCATAGAAACGCGGCCGGGTTTGAAAGGCGATAAGGAGGGCTTGCAGCGCAAGGCACTGTAGGCTCCTTTCGCATAGCTCTGCCGTGACCTTTCCTTCGATAATGCATGTTCAGCAATACAACTCCTGCTTACTAAAGAAAGCCTGTCACCGATCAAGTTAATAAAAAGTTAAGTGGCTTTCATTGTGATGTATGATAAACTATTCATGTAGTCGTGGGCTACATTACTGCCCTCGAAAAGAGGCAATTTATTCTGTGGAAATAACTAAGTATCCCGCCAAGAATATAATAAAAACCAGTTCCATTGTGCGTGTCTTATTATAGAACATGAAGATGTGGTTGCTAGCCTATTATCAGTGGCATATCTGTGTTCAGCCTACGTGTGGCGTAATGACAACCTTCACAATAAAGTGAAAGGGCAAAAAAGGGTTCTCGGCAAGTTTGTATACTCGTATACTCGGGCTCCACCTATGGGTGCCCCACCATCCGTGACGGTATAGCAGACGAGATCCGGCAACAACGGACTTGAGGGAAGGTAAACTGAAGCTTTATATAGCAATTTACACATTTACAACAGAATAAACAGCGAGCATAATTACGTGGAACTGGCTAAAGGAAAATCTTCCCTCCTTGGCATCGCCGAAGATGCAAAGGACCTGAATCTAGCTCAGAACAACTTTTCAGGCTCCGGGGCCCGGTTATAAAGACATAGGAGCCTGGCCCACCCCTTGCATCACCCAGTCACAACAAGCCAACACATGATTGGTTTGCAGGCTGGATGGCACGCCTTCCAGTTTCGGCAAGGCTCAAACCCCTCTCCCTAAAACGCACAGCACGAAAAGAACCTAAACGGACCCTCAAAATGATTGGCCCACTAGGTTTACGTGCCCCGCCCCATACTTCCACAGTATTACTCAAACTCTCTTCCTTACAAAGAAACACAGGAAAATACATCAAAAGCACTCTCACGTGTCGCGGGTTTCCCGAAAACCCATGACCCTGGCGGCTCCCAGCATTATTGCAAGATCGATCTCGACCGAGCCGCTGCAGCCGCGAGTAACAGAGGAGCGTTGAACCCTGTTCCTAACAACTCTTCTTCGTGACAACTGTTGACACGCGTCCCCCAAAATCTGGAAAGTGGTGTCAGCCATGTCACTGCTGCCTTTGAACGTGCGACGATCTCCCTTTTGTCCAGCAGCGTTTCGTTAAGTCGGTAGGGGCATTTTACGTGCTCTTTTGAGAACATCATGTACCGGTAACCAAAATTCACAGCGGTACATGGGCGGAGGGAAGAGCACACAAATTGAATCCTTGTACAACCGTTTTCTTAGTTATGTGCTTTGCATCTCCTCTTTTAAGTGCTTGGTTGCTTAGGTGTGTCGTACTATGCATCACGTTGGTTTGACACTGTTTCTAATGCTTTGTACATAGTTCATGTACACAGAACATTGCATTACTGTGATAATTATCTAGTTGAAGAAAAAAATGCCTCAATGACCTAGGGGCAGCGCAACCCCATTGTCATGGATTCTATTCACAACTAATCACCCCAATTTTCTTTGCAGCGTAATTAATTTACTGTACATTCTTATATATCATAAAAACATTTCAGTCATGCTACGACCTTAAAGCCACAATTAAATTCAAGTTTTAATCGTTTTCTCCCGGCAGCTCAACGTGTGAAGTCACAATCCTCTGTGCCAATCCTCGCGCGAGGCTTTTCCGCCTCTCACTTATCGGTGGACACCTCAACCGCGCAGTGAGGGACGGGTAGACGGTGGGAGAGAAAGAGGAAAGAGAGAAAGAAGTGCCGTAGTGGAGGACTCGGCAATAATTTTAACCACCTGAGGATCTTTAAGGTGCACTAACATCACACAGCACACGGAAGTCTTTTGCATTCCGCCTCCATCGAAAACGCGGCCTCCGTGGCCGGGTGCGAATGCGGTTGGCGCTGATTTCGAGAGCGAAGGTGTGCAGAGGGAATGCAGCGGAGAGCAACAACTACGGGTCCAACAAACAGAGAGAGAACACTACATATACCGAGACAAAAATGACACTTCGGGCCACCTGCTTCCCCACAAAATGCGACACTCTGAGAATTTCCCAAACATAAACGAAGAAAGAAGGCGCGGAGAATGTCGCAGCTTAGTCCAGTTAAGGCATTTGGTCTGAATCGTCAGCTGCATACGTCAAACTGTCGTCGACAATGCGGAGCCTGTGCATTGCGCTGTGGCAATTGGGAGCTACCGGAAAAAAAATGTGAGAGGTTATGAAACATCTCTTCTTGATTTATAGTCGTCGATGCCATTATCATATGAGGCTAAAGTTGGAAGTGTTGCCACAATGCTCGCTCGCTCGTTCTACTGCATCTGCGTTCGGTTCGCGACATCAGCGTTGTTGCGAGGCGGAGGGAGATGTAACTGCGATCTAATAGAGCCTTCTTTGTAACCACGAAGATCTACTACAAGTTCCAGGAAAGAAGCATTTCACGGGGCTCAGCTTCACAGGTATGCTTCTTTCAAGCATTGCCAGGTTCGGCGATGTATTCTGCATGTATGCATGTCAAGCGCCCTGTTAAAACGACGCAAACCTAGTGTAACTGAGTTTCACGTAGCCCATATATCGTAGTTGGAGCTAGCGTTAACGTTTCTTAATTCATGACATGCATTAGACGGTTACATTTTTTGAATTTCTCGTGTCCGATCTCTGGCTCTTCATTCTCTCGGTGTCCGCCTCTCTGTGCCCGCTCGTTTTTGTCCGCACGCCCGTTCCTCCGCACGCCCGTTCGTCCGCCTGTGCATGTATGCAGGTGCACCCTTGCGCGGACGCCGAACGTTGTGAACAGGATCGGTGATCACTGTACAGTTAGCTCTTTAATACAAGCGCGCTTCAGTGAGAGGGTACCTCACAAATGCAGCTATAATGTCACTTGGATAACAGTCGAGCTCCCATGTATTTACAAGCGTAAGTTGTACTCTATGGAAGAATACATAGGCCTCTAAGACCCGGGTGAATCATTAAATATCTTTGCGGCTTTATAAAAAAAAAAGCAATTGGAGAAGACATTTAAGCTCCGCCTTAAGGGTATGACGCGATATCGTTAATGAGTTAATGCCCATACATGTGGCATTAGTCATACTGTACTTTACATGGATAGATCCCCAGGAGTCTACATACCCCTCCTGGCGCAGTGGTGCAGCGGTTAAGCGATGCGCCACTGCCCTGCGATGGCAGGTGCTCCCCGCAGTGGGCTTTGTGTAACCTAGGTTGCTCTTCCCGAGCGACCAATCATTGATTTAACTGCCACCTGCCACGGTGGACAGTTTGCTGACTATCCGGGGGGCAGCTTGTGATGACGCCACAAGGACACGTGAGCAGTCAAGCACGCGGCATGATGTTAAGCACACAGCGGACCACACTGGGTGCTTTTGCCGAGGATCACGTCGGTACCAGACCTGTTCCTCGTCGTTATTCGAACGCAGTCAGCAAAGTGAGGTTAGAGCCTGAAAATCAGCAGTCACTGATTCCATAGACCACCCACCCTGGAGCGTGTTTAATAGTCACCGGTGCTACCAAGCGGAAAGTCTTCTGGCAATATAATTCGATTGTTTACCTGTCTGCCTCGCACGGCGCTGGCGCTCGGCTTCGGCGAGTTCGCGCCGAAAGTTTTCTTCGACACGAACGGACGTTTTTGTTTCATTTTAAGTGATCGAGTACTTTCGCAGTTATTTTATTATTATCATGGCACTCTGGCGGCCGTGAGTCCTGGTGACGGCTTCGGACGGCAGCGAACTACTTTTTCCTCTCCGAATGAGTTCCTTCTAACTGGCCGTCTCCACTCGGAGTGAGAATTGGCGGTTCGCGCCGACAAACCTGTGGCGTGAGCACAATGTTGCTGTGCGCTCCACTGTGTTACGGTCCGCTCGTTATTGGGGCTCATTCAATGGTGTCACTGGCACGCGACACATCAAAGCCCGCAAGAGTTGACTCTGTTCTTTTTCGCTCAATATGTCTGCTTCGGGAATCCCTTCATTTTTACATGTACAAAAATGTCGACAGAGGGCTTTGGTTCAGTCATCTGCATACTTAAAAGAGTACGGAAACTCACATTCGGTTTAGCATATGTGTATGCGTAGTATATGTGCTTCTGTTTCCCATGACACAGTCACACTACCTACGGAACGGAACAAACAATTGTAGCAGAGCCCCACATAGACCATCAGCGTCTTGGACTCGTGTCAGGAATGACGTGAAAAAAAACCATGCTTTGTGTATTTTGCCCTTAGTGGGTGAGGGAACATCAGCGTGTTAATGACATCCTAGTCGAAATCTAGGGGAAGAAATGGGCTTGGGCAGGGCATGTAATGCGAAAGGCAAGATAACCGCTGGTCCTTAAGGGTAACGGAGTGGATTCCAAGAGAAGGCCAGCGTAGCAGGGGGCGGCAGGAGGTTAGGTGCGCGGATGAGATTAAGACGTCTGTAGGCATACGGTGGGCGCAGCTGGCAAAGGACACGGTTAGTTGGAGAGACATGGGAGAGGCCTTTGCCCTGCAGTGGGTGTAGTCAGGCTGATGATGATGATGAGTAGTTGGGCTCGTTGGTTACATCAGAGCATGACGAAAAACACCTTGTCAACATTCAAGACGCCGTTTTTCACATGTAGTACTGAATGCAGCAGTAAGAACTTTAGGGCTTCTGCTGGTGTTTGTCCACAGTATTATATAGCTAGTGTGTCAGTAGTTTCTCTGCGTAACAGAAGCCGTAGAGCTCCGCAAGTGTAAATGACGATTACACCCGTGGTAGTAAGCATGATCAGTGCTAGCTGGTGCGCGTTGTGCCTTTGCAATTGTTGCGTTTGCTTTGAATGCCGCTGCCGCGAGCACCTTGTCGTGCAGGGCGTTTGCGGTCAGCGTTCCGAGAGCATCCCAATGTTCGACCCGCCTCGCGTGTGTGGTTCTGACCTCCCGCATACGCGCAGCGCTCAGAGCACGACTCTGCGCCTCGGTTGCATCCACGGCCCTCCCGCAATGCGAATGATATGCAAAGACACTGTTGGCTGCTTTACGATAACTGCGGCAGTCGCTACTGCGGCGATAATAATAATAATAATAATAATAATAATAATAATAATAATAATAATAATAATAATAATAATAATAATAATAATAATAATAATAATAATAATAATAATAATAATAATAATAATAATATTATTAATATTAATAATAATAATAATAATAATAATAATAATAATAATAATAATAATAATAATAATAATAATAATAATAATTGTTGTTGTTCTGGGGGGAAATGAAATGGCGCAGTATCTGTCGCATATATCGGCGGATACCTGAACCGCGCCGTAAGGGAAGGGATAAAGAAGGGAGTGAAAGATGAAAGGAAGAAAGAGGTGCCGTACTTAGTGGAGGGCTAAGGAATGATTTCTACCACCTGGGGATCTTTAACGTGCACTGACATCGCACAGCACACGGGCGCCTTAGCGTTTTGCCTCCATAAAAACGCAGCCGCCGCGGTCGGGTTCGAACTCGGGAACTCCGGATCAGTAGCCGAGCACCGTAACAACTGATGGCGAAAATTAAAAATTGTTTTTTTTTTTGGGGTAAAGAAAATGGCGGAGTATCTGTCTCACATATCGGCGGACACCTGAACCGCGCCGTAAGGGAAGGGATAAAGGAGGGACCGAGAGGACAAAGGAAGAAAGAGGTGCCGTAGTGGAGGGCTCCGGAATAATTTCGACCACACGGGGATCATTAACGTGCACTGACATCGCACAGCACACGGGCGCCTTAGCGTTTCGCCTCCATAAAAACGCAGCCGCCGCGGTCGGGTTCGCTACCGGGTACTACGGATCATTAGCCGAGCGCCTTAACCACCCAGCCACCGGCCGCGGCGGGTGGCTACTGTGGCGCCATCCAGTCGTTTCTGGGCGTCTTCATGAGAGGCGTTAGAAGGTGTTTGGCGTCGTTTTGTTGCACCCCCGCGCTCCACCTGATGAATGGCAAATTTAGCATAGCGAAGACGCATACTCGCGAACACGCATACCGGTTTTACGTACGCTTGTTGTGCGCACGGGCAGTAGTCCTACCCGGACACGCATTTGCCACTGCGCATGCGCAAATCCCGTACGTAAAACCTTTATACGTCTCCGCTAGTACGTCTCCGGTATGCTGAATTTCTCTGATTTTAGCGCGAGGCAAGAGGCACGGGCTATAGCCCTTAAAATACTAGTATATAGACAGTCTATAGACAGTCTATAGACAGTCTATAGACATTTTATGAACTCTATTTCTTTCCTATGGATATTTCTTTTTGCCTCTTCGTTTAGTAAAAGTCTTCTAAAAGTGTATGGCCATAATTCTGTAGACTGTCTATAGACTGTCTATGTGATTTGTATTGCCTATAGACTGCTCTCTAAGGTTTGTCTATACAGAGTCTATAGACGGATGTCTATCGACAGTCTATAGACTGCAAAGAAATTTTTGCAAGGGTACGTGCAATTAGCGATGCATGCTAAAAACTTTCATCTGCAACAGAGGACCGAAAAAAAGTACATGGAAGTGTTCATTTCGTCCCCTGCCTTCCTTTGCGTTGTATGGTTTCAAGCGGATGATATGGGAGCATTAAAAGGCTCCTCATCCTCTACGACGCACTTCTCCATTTCCTAAGCGAGCGACAGAATCTCCTCGACAGACACAACAGCGACGGGAGCAGCGCGATCTTTCATACGCGCGCGCGCTTCCGTGGCACCTTCATCACTGCTCCGTCCTCCCTGACGATGATGCCGTCGTGCCACCTATAGGCGCTGAAAAGTACGAATTCCGACGGGTAAGCCCCGAGCAAGATCTTGCGGTGGTTGTGGGTTTGTGCCAACTGAAATGAATAAATTAATCAAATGAATGTGCTCTTCTGGAATTCGAACCCGCGGCGGCGCGAACAGATAAGCTTCGCTGGCCACTGCCCGAGAGCACTAGGCTATCGCCGCAGTTGTTTTTCTTTGTTCCATGAAGATAGTGCCGAAAAGAAAAATCTAAGCACGCTTACGCCACGAAACACCAGGGCACCATACCCCTGCACGACCTCCCCTCCAAAACATCAAAAGTCTGGGAGGCACACACATGCATCCAGATAGGGGAGCCAGCTAGCCGGCTCTTCCAGGGCAGCATATACTCCCCGCACCAAAACGCACTGTTCACGAAACAAAGATTTCGACGACCGTGGTGATTCGGCGGGGCGGTCCTTCGTGCGGCTCTTCCAGAGACTAAATAATCCCAGCAACATAAAGATATCTTATGGCACAACACAGTTTTTCTCCACGGGCAAAAAACGGATACTGTAAGGTGTGATGCTGTGCATTGATGCTGTGTTCATCTGGAACAATTAAGTAGGTTGTCGCCGCAGCCAAACACGCCTTGCATTAAACAGCAACACTCTCTCGCGCTGTGCGTTTCACTTCGTCTTCTTCATCATCTACTACTACTATCAAACTAATATTAGCGCTTTGAACTATGTGGCGGTAGTGGCAGGTATTGCGCTTCGTGCGTTGGCGTGAGGAACGTTGTGGCAGAAACATGGCACTAGAGCAATGCGCGTTCGCGTTGGCAGCATTGCTGCAAGAATGCGGCAATGGAGCATATATTCCGTCTGCATACAATGGGTAAGTTGGCATTGATGTTGAAACGCGCATAACTGGCTCCCTGGTTCAATGGACACTTCAATCGTGCTTTCAGGTATGTGGCGCTGGTGTCCACCTGCAAAAAAACTGTTTTCGTTCAAAAAAGCGACACTTAGCCTAGCAACGGTGACGCCCTAAACGCTATTTTTAAGTGCGAGCCATTTTGAACACGCACACGTGCTCACGGCAAAAAGGTTCTTGGAAGGAAAAACACTGCTCGAAGCGTTCTTGATGCGCTGTCTTGTCGGAAAACTTGCGACGGCAAACTTCAAGGGTTCTCAACCCATTAACCTCCGGAATGTCAACGCGCAGGCTTTGTCCGCACCCATCATGCCACTCCTCGCTGCGGCTAAGATGTTTTCTTTAAAAAGCCGACTCAAAGGGGAAACGGCAGGAAGGACTCCAGAACAGGAGGAGGGGGTGGGGGGAAAGGGGGGCGGTTGCCCCTCCAACATTTTTTCTCCAGAGGAGGCAGCGCTCCCCCGCCCCCGCCCAAGTGTCTAACTTCTTGCACTCTAATCGAATTCCTCACAAACGGTCCAATTTTAGGACGTTATTAATCTAAAGCACACTGGTGCTGAGCTCGTTGGTTTCGTAGCCAGCCTTAAAACGTTTAATTTCAGTAACCCAAATCAATCATGTCGAAACAGAAGCTTAATTGACTGAGCTTTGTTCATGAGCATGATTACTAGAATTGAAACAGTATGAAGAAACTTTTTTTTTAATGCACTCGATCACTCCTCATGTTTACATCTTCATTCAAATCACACTTGTGGACACCACTGGCTATGCATGCTGTGTTTGCTGTAAGGGATGGCACCATGCTGTCTACGTATCTGGAGCGCTGATCACCATCGATCCGCGGATGCCACACCAGCCGCCATCACGGACCAATCTACACAACTGCATGACGGCCCGTTCTGGCGGCGATCAAGTGTTCACTCACGCTGTTCAGAGGCGGCAAGTCAGGCGGCTTCGACGGGCCCTTATAAAAATGGTCTATAGACAGTCTATAGACTTCTTATAGACTCTATTGCCTTCCTATAGATGTTTCTTTTTTGCTTATTCATAGTCTGTCGACTGTCTATAGACAAAAATCTACTAGAAATGTATGGCCATAAATCCATAGATTGTCTATAGACTGTCTATAGGATTTGTATTGCCCGTAGACTGCCCTTTAGGGTTTGTCTATAGAGAGTCTATAGACTTTATAGACAGAAGCCTATGGACAGTCTGTAGACTGTAAAGAAATTTTTGTAAGGGAGGACTTCTCCGACGTCTGCTGCTGCATCGTCTACATAGTGTCGACGCGAGAGGACCGGTCGCGCTGTGATTCGGTCGCAGCCATGTAAACCCCGTGCGCTCCGCGCTTTGTGCGGTTCAGAGCGGAAGTTAATAGAGATACTGCGCGTGCTCAAGAGGCCCCGGTAAACCGGCATACGTTTACGCTAACACGTCTCCGCTATGCTAAATCTCTCTAATGTCTAGTTTACCGCTGAGCAGACGGCTGAGCTTCGGTGTTGGCGGTGGCGTTTTGTAGCAAGATAACGGGACTAGGCGCCTGCGGCTTCACACGCGTGAGAGACAATCTCAGCTGCCGCCATCTGTGATTGGCTCTCCTCGCCAATCAAGTCAGATGTGCGCTCCGGGCGGCCTTCAGTGAAGCCTCGGCCGGGAACGGCTCCTTTTAGCAGCTTTTCCCTTTAAAAACGACCCGTGACAAGAAAACTCTTTATTTGCAGCTCTAAGTCAGAAA